>NC_057803.1:85023750-85175171 GCF_018294505.1 Triticum aestivum | reverse complement strand
CCCAATGCTCGCCTAAGTTTCAAAAATCCTACCGAGCGATGAGCAAACCTCACACTCGGGGGCTTAGCTGCAGCCCAATGCTCGCCTAAGTTCCAAAAATCCTTCCGAGTGATGAGCAAACCTCACACTCAGGGTGTCGGTGTCAAAACCGGCGGATCTCGGGTAGGGGGTCCCGAACTGTGCATCTAAGGCGGATGGTAATAGGAGGCAGGGGACACGATGTTTTACCCAAGTTCGGGCCCTCTTGATGGAGGTAAAACCCTACGTCCTGCTTGATTTATTCTTGATGATATGGGTATTACAAGAGTTGATCTACCACGAGATCAGAGAGGCTAAACCCTAGAAGCTAGCCTATGGTATGATTGTATGTTGTCCTATGGACTAAAACCCTCCGATTTATATAGACACCGGAGGGGGCTAGGGTTACACAAGGTCGGTTACAAAGGAGGAGATATACATATCCGTATTGCCTAGCTTGCCTTCCACGCCAAGTAGAGTCCCATCCGGACACGAGACGAAGTCTTCAATCTTGTATCCTCATAGTCCAACAGTCTGGCCAAAGGATATAGTCCGGCTGTCCGGAGACCCCCTAATCCAGGACTCCCTCAGTAGCCCCTGAACCAGGCTTCAATGATGATGAGTCTGGCGCGCAGTGTTGTCTTCGGCATTGCAAGGCGGGTTCCTCCTCCGGATACACCACAGAAGAGTTCGAATAAAAGGATAGTATCCGACCCTGCAAAATAACTTCCACATACCACCGTAGAGAGAATAATATTTCCACAAATCTAATCTGCTGACACGTTTTGGCAACATGACATCATCCATGGCTCAGTGATTATTCGAACCGTTTTTCTTTAACTAGCCCCACACATAACACGAGGCAGTTTCTTGACACGTCTTGTCAAAGCAGAGATCGTGTCCCTCTTATTACGGGATTCTCATCAATACGGGCGTGGGTAACCCAACCGCGCCATCAATTACGGTGCTTGGGGGATAAGCGAGTTTTACCAGGCTAGTGGGGGCGCATAGTTTCGGCCGCCCTTATAAGGGGATAAGGTTTAACCTTTTTCTACCCACGCCTTCTTCCTCCTTGCTCATCCATTCTTGCGCACTCGAGCTCCAACACCCAAGTCCACATCCTTCTCCTCAACCTTCTCCAAACATGTTCGGAGTGGGAGGCAAGTGGATGGCTTCCTCCGTCACGGAGGGCCACATCAAAAAGCTGCACGGAGCCGGATATTTAGCCGCGAATATTGCGCATCGGCTTCCTGCTGCGGGGCAGATTGTTCCTACCCCGGAACCTCACGAGAGGGTAGTTTTCCTCCACCACTTCCTCCGCGGACTGGGGTTTCCCCTCCATCCATTCGTCCGCGGTCTCATGTTCTACTACGGGCTGGACTTCCATGATCTGGCCCCGAACTTCATCCTCAACATCTCGGTGTTCATCATCGTGTGTGAGGCTTTCCTCTGCATCCGACCCCACTTCGGCCTGTGGTTAAAGACCTTCAATATCAAGCCGAAGGTGGTGGGAGGCCAACAAGCGGAATGCGGCGGAGCCATGGTGGGCAAGATGCGCAATGTTATATGGCTTGAAGGCTCCTTCGTGGAGACCATAAAGGGGTGGCAATTGGCGTGGTTCTACATCACCGAGCGGCGCGACACCAACTGGGTGGCGGCCCCCGAGTTTCGATCCGGAATCCCCACACGGCTCACCTCCTGGAAAGAGAAGGGCCTATCCTGGGGTTCATCGGTGGAGCTGGACGATCTCCAGAAATGTATCCAGAATATGGCAAGCAAGAAGCTCAAGCTTGTCAACATAGTCCAGGTCATGCTCATCCGCCGGATCCTCCCGTGTCAACAACGGGATTTCAACTTGTGGGAGTTCGACCCAGCCTAGAACCAGACTCTAAGCGAGCTCTTCGACACGACGCACAAGGACGTCTGGAGGGTGCTGTTCAAGGGCGCCGAGGTCCCTCCCTCTCTCACCGAGGACCGCGGGCTAAGCGCGAAGCGCCTAGCGCATTCGGTGAGTTCTATACATCCGGTAGGATATTTATTTCCCCTAGCTTAATCATGTGCGGGGTCTGAGCTCCATGCCTTTGACAGGACTGGGTGGAGACGTCGGGGCAGATTAACTGTCCGACCCCTCTGCCCGAAGACACTGCGGACGCTCTCCTGACGGAGATGCTGACTCTGACTCCTTACAAGGTGCCGGAGAAGACCAAGAAGGCCAAGGGAACCCGAAAGAGTTCCCGGCGCCAGGTGGTATCGGACTCATCGTCCGATAACTCCGTGACACACTCCTCCCCCGAAGACGAGGAGGAAGATGAAGATGCTCCCCCTTCAGTCGGGGGAGACAAGAAAAGGAAGGCCGCCCCGACCGGGGGGGCTGAAGGGTCCAAGAGGGGGAGGACCCTCCTTCTGGACTACTCCACCACTGCCGCCGAAGGCGAAGGCAAGTGGCTGCTCAGGGCCAAGCCCGTGGCGAAGTCGTAAGTATTCGGATACCAGAGTAACTCATATCATACCGTTGTCGCACTGCTTCTCCTAACGCCGAATATGATTATGCAGACCGCCCCAAGCCCGTATCGACGTATCCTCGTCGGGCGGCTCCTTGGACTCGTCGGACATGGATAGCGATCCACTTCCGACTGCCACCTCCCCTTGCCCTACGGACAACGCCGAGGTATTGTCTCAAGAGGCACCGGGTCGAGGGGAGACAATCCCGGAGGCACCTCAAGGCGACCTTCCAGACTCCAGGAGCAGAGGGAGTAAGGCTCCCGAGGGCTCCGAGTTCGGCCCTCAGTCGAACACCGCGCCGGAACCTCCAGTGGTTCCGGACTCGGGCAGGCGGCCTCCTTCCCAAAGGGGCAAGACGCCTGTGCCGGTGACCTCTGCCCATCCAGAGGCACCAGACAATCTGCTGGGAGCGCTTCACATCGCTTCCATCGACGAGGAGCACCGCACTATTATGAGTGCGGTGATCCAGAAGGTTCAGTCCGTCAAGAGCAGATTGACTGAAGCCTGTGCCAGCCTTCTAACAGGCTTTGAGGTAAGTATTTGAAATATAGGAAAAATATTACTGCATAGACAGTAGCCCCTGATGCTCCGTTTGGTGTTCAAAAAGGAAAAGCCAAATAGAGGATCAACTAATATCTGCAGGAGTCTAATATAAGTATGTCTATATGCGTATGCAGGCTTCACTGCTGGCCTCTGCTGCACTAACTGCGGAGGTCTCCGTACTGAAGCAGGACCTCGAAGGGTCCAAGGAAGAGCTCGGCCTTGCCAAGAGGCAGCTCGAGGAGAACAAAGGTAAGTAGTACCTAGTCTATGGATATATATAAAAAGAATGCGATTGCAAAATGACAGGATCATCGTAAATTTGCCAAGGGCCACGACCGAGGTGGCGACCCTGAAGCAAGCGCTATCCGAGGCCGAAAACAAAGCGGCCAAGGAGCGCACCGAGCGGGAAAGGCAGGAGGCACGGGTGGGCGAGGTGCAGCAAGAGCTCCACGCACTCGTGACGAAGCACGAGGCGTTGGAGCTTGACTTGAAGACGCGAGAGTCGGAGCTTGCCGCGGCCCTCGAGAGCGCAAAGAATGCCAAGGCTGAGGCCCAAAAGGCCCTCCACGAGATTGATGCGATGAAGAAGATAACGGCGGGTAAGGCATTCAATATGCAAAGCAAGCATGTGAAAGTAAATTACTTGTTACTTACCCGAGTCCGGAGCTCTCAGGAGCATTCGCAGATTTGCCCCGCAGCGTGTCGGATGCCGCACAGTTTTACCAGGCTGAGGAGGGAAGATCAATGGAGAAGCTATTCTGGTCTCAGTATACTGGGACCGAACACCCGATGCCTCTGAGCGACCAGCTGAAGCAACTAGTCGAGCTACACAAGGCGGCCGAACAAGCCATGAAGGGCTTTATAGTCCAGATGTGGCCTGGCGACGCCCTTCCCAACAGCTACTTCAGCCTAGTGAGGCGGCTTGTGGATGCCTGCCCATGGCTGGAAGTCATCAAGCGGTCCGTCTGCATCGAAGGTGCACGCCGGGCTTTCGCCCGTGCGAAGGTGCACTGGGCTAAGATGGACGCCGTGAAGCTGGTCAAAGAGGGGCCGCCGCAGGGCAAGGAGCATCGCCACCCCGAGATGTACTATGAGGGTGTTCTGAAGGGTGCCCGTCTTGTAGCGGACGAGTGTGCAAAAGATGTAATATTTGAATGAACTTGCTCGTGTAATCCTGTATTATGAAAACTTGTTCATATGCGCTATGCAACGCTTGTCTGAATTTAAAATATTACCTTCTGTTCGGCTGTTTATCAAATCTGAGAGATGGCTAGTCGTCGGCTTCTGCCCCCACGCCACGAGTGCTGGGGTGTTCGGGATAAACCTGAGCACTCTTGTTCCCATTTTTGGGTCCTTCGAGGGAGGTGCTCAACACAACGAACAAGGCAATCGGACTATAATGCGTTATCACTCTCACTTAGCCATAGAATTCTATAATTTTAAATTTCAGCGAAGCCCCTAGTATTCGGAAGGCCGAATTCAGGGCACAATACACGCCTTAAGCTGGACAGGGCCGACTCCTTGCTCTAAGCGGCATAAGTCTTTAGGGACTTGAAACCTCTCGAACAGCGACCAGTCTCTCGCCTTGTCATGACAGTCAGTTTTAGCTTTCTCTACTGACGTGCTTAGCCCAGCAGAACCGGGGCACAATTGCAGTAGTTCTCCCAGTGCTACCTTAGCCGATATAGTGGAACGTAAGGTACCAAAACATGGGAGCCAGGCAAACCCAACTATTGACCCAAGACATGATTCGGAGCTGATGCATATAATGCTATAAGTTCGGGGTGCCGCACTGTCGACAGTGTTCGGACTTCGCACGCCGTATTATGGGGTATTCTTAAGCCCCTGGCGTATTGGCGGTACCAGAGTGTACGGGTGCTAGATGTCATGAATGAACATATATATGTAAAGGAAGAATGCAATAATAGTCTTAATGATATGCATTGTTTTATTCAAAAAGGTGTGTTAGAGTAGAATGATACAAGTAGTGAGATAAGAAAAAAGTAGGACTATTTGACATGTCCCTTCCAAGGGCGTGCTGAGGAATAGTATTAAAGCAAGTATTTCACTCGTTATTGTAATCCACCTGGGAGTTCCGTGGTGTGACGTAGCTCTCTGCCTCCTTGGTTGCTACATCATGTGTTCGGCAATCATGCTGCCAGACAGGGTTTCCAGAGATTAAAGTCCTGAAAGAGAAAAATAACAAAGCGGGAAGCCCCTAGTGCGGTTTAAGCTGCGTCTTGGGGCGTGCCATAGTTGTGCCCCCTCCCCACCTGTCCCATGGTATTTTTAATGCATAATTATGTACGCGTGGCATGGATTTCTCTGTTTGGCTGTGCATTGCTATGCGAGCTCGAAACGTGCCAGGCGGTCCTGTTGCCGATTACTCCGGGCGCGCTTGAAGGTGTCCGGGTCCTTAATCACTGAACTAGTGGATTGCCTTAAGAGGCTGCTTTGCGCTTTTGCTGTGAGGGCCGCAGTGTGCTCCTCCGTGCGGAGAGAGCGCTCTGTGTTTCCGTTGACTGTGATGACCCCCCGAGGTCCTGGCATCTTGAGCTTGAGATATGTGTAATGCGGTACCGCATTGAATCTCGCAAATGCGGTTCGCCCGAGCAGTGCATGATAGCCACTACGGAACGGAACTATGTCGAAGATTAACTCTTCGCATCGAAAGTTATCCGGAGATCCGAAGACCACTTCCAGTGTTACCGAGCCTGTGCAATGGGCCTCTACACCTGGTATGATGCCTTTAAAGGTCGTTTTAGTGGGTTTGATCCTTGAGGGGTCTATACCCATTTTGCGCACTATGTCCTGATAAAGCAGGTTCAAGCTGCTGCCGCCATCCATAAGGACTTGAGTGAGGTGAAATCCGTCAATGATTGGGTCTAGGACCAATGCGGTGAATCCTCCATGATGGATACTAGTGGGGTGGTCCCTGCGGTCGAATGTGATCGGGCAGGAAGACCATGGGTTGAACTTTGGGGCGACTGGCTCCAACACATATACGTCCCTGAGCGCACGCTTCCGCTCCCTCTTGGGGATGTGGGTTGCGTATATCATGTTCACCGTCCGCACTTGTGGGGGGAACCTCTTCTGTCCTCCGGTGTTCGGCTACCGGGGCTCCTCCTCGTCATCGCTATGTGACCCCTTATCTTTGTTTTCGGCATTTATCTTGTCGGCCTGCTTGAACACCCAACAATCCCTGTTGGTGTGGTTGGTTGGCTTGTCGGGGGTGCCGTGTATTTGGCACGAGCGATCGAGTATACAGTCCAAACTGGACGGGCCCGGAGTGCTTCTTTTGAATGGCTTTTTCCGCTGACCGGGTTTAGAGCCTTTGAATCCGGCATTGACTGCCGTATCCTCGGTATTGTCGCTGTTAATGCGGCGCTTATGTTAGTTGCGACGTGACCTACCGTTGCTGTCCTTGGTATCCGAAGTACCATGGTTCTTTGATATGCTATTGCTGCGAGCCAACCAGTTGTCCTCTCCCGCACAAAAGCGGGTCATGAGTGTCGTGAGGGCTGCCATAGATTTCGGCTTTTCCTGGCCAAGGTGCCGGGCGAGCCATTCATCGCGGATGTTGTGCTGGAAAGCTGCTAGGGCCTCTGCATCCGGACAGTCGACAATTTGATTTTTCTTTGTTAGGAACCATGTCCAGAATTGCCTGGCCGATTCCTCTGGCTGCTGAATTATGTGGCTCAAGTCATCGGCATCTGGTGGTCGCACATAAGTGCCCTGAAAGTTGTCGAGGAATGCGGCTTTCAGATCTTCCCAACAACCAATGGACTCTGCTGGCAAGCTATTGAGCCAATGTCGAGCTGGTCCTTTGAGTTTGAGTGGGAGGTATTTGATGGCATGTAGGTCATCACCGCGGGCCATGTGGATGTGCAGGAGGAAATCCTCGATCCATACCGCAGGATCTGTTGTGCCGTCGTATGATTCTATATTTATGGGTTTGAAACCGTCTGGGATTTGATGATCCATTACTTCGTCTGTGAAGCATAAGGGGTGTACAGCGCCTCTGTACTGGGCTATATCGCGACGCAGCTCAAATGAGTCTTGCCCGCTGTGTTCGGCCCGGCCGGACTTACTTTTACTGTTATCCGGCGTGACAATTATCGTCTCGCATAGTGGCGCGCCCTCGTGATCCGTAGATCGATCTTGCATGTTTTGCTTTGTCCTCCAATACGTCTCGCAGGTCTGGTGTATTTCCCCATGCCTTTTTATTTGAATGGTGTCGGGGTGCGGGCTGAGTTTTTGGCTGGAATGCCTCTTTGTCGCGGCCACGTCATACACCGGGGATGTGGGTTTCGGTGCTTCCTCCTCTAGTCGGGGTAGCAACCTGCACTTTGGTTAACTCTTGGAGGGGAGTTCGAGTTTATATTCCTCGGCCGCCAGGACTTCAGTCCATCTGTCAGCTAGCAAATCTTGATCAGCTTGAAGCTGCTGCTACTTTTTCTTAAGGCTATTTGCCGTGGCTATGAGCCGGTGCTTGAAGTGCTCTTGTTCGATGGGATCCTCAGGCACGACGAATTCGTCATCATCGAGGCTTGCCTCATCTTCGGCGGGAGGAATGTAATTATCATCCTCCGCCTCTCCATCTGCCGCTCTCTCTGGAGGGCTGGCTTCTCCATCTTCCTGCCCTAAATCTTGCTGGAGGGGATTGTTGCCGTCTTCGGCACTGTCCGGAGTGCTATTATCTCCTGTGCCGGTATCACCACTTTTGCCGGTGCTTGGGTTGCTTCTTGGAGGGGTCATCCTCCGTTGTCTCGTCGCCATTGCCTTCTTTGGGTGTGTCCACCATGTATATATCGTATGATGAGGTGGCTGTCCAGTGCCCTGTGGGCAGTGGTTCCTCTTTGTCTCCCGCATCGTCGTCCATACCGTTGATGTCTTCGGAGTCAAAGTCGAGCATGTCGGTTAAAGTCGTCGACATTGGCTACTAAGTGGGTGGTGGGTGGTTGAAGAATTTCTTCGTCATCCGCATCCCAATCCTGCCGGACATAGTTCGTCCAGGATCCTCCTGACAAGGAGAGAGACCTTAATGAGTTTAGTATGTCACCAAAGGGAGAGTGCTGAAAAATATCTGTGGAGGTAAACTCCATGACCGGCGCCCAATCGGATTCGATAGGAACGGGCGCAGGCGGTTCGAAGTCCGTGGCCGGAGAACGATCCGACAGTTTGGCAACATGGCTCTCGTGAAGGGTAAGGTCGATATTCGGCTCGATCGCCGCTGAGGATATGGCCTCCGTGGCGGGGTCTATCCACCCGTCCATGGATGGCGCGACTGGCTCCGAATTGAGGGTCGGAGCGGCAGCCGGTGCGATTTCTCGAACACTGTCCGATAGTAGAGCTAAATCGTACTCATCGTGACCGTGTGGCGCACAAGGCAGGGGCTCGAATCCGTCGAAGATCAAGTCTCCGCGGATATCGGCCGTGTAGTTTAAGCTTCCAATACTGACCTGGTGGCCAGGGGCATAACTTTCGATCTGCTCTAGATGGCCAAGCGAGTTGGCGCCGCCGAACACAAAGATCTATCCGGGGAGAAAAGTCTCACCCTGGACTGCATCGCTATCGATGATAGTAGGAGCCATCAAGCCTAACGGCGACGACACAGAGGAACTCTCAATGAAAGCACCAATGTCAGTGAACCGGCGGATCTCGGGTAGGGGGTCCCGAACTGTGCGTCTAAGGCGAATGGTAACATGAGGCAGGGGATACGATGTTTTACCCAGGTTCGGGCCCTCTTGATGGAGGTAAAACCCTACGTCCTACTTGATTTATTCTTGATGATATGGGTATTACAAGAGTTGATCTACCATGATATCGGAGAGGCTAAACCCTAGAAGCTAGCCTATGGTATGATTGTATGTTGTCCTACGGACTAAAACCCTCCGGTTTATATAGACACCGGAGGGGGCTAGGGTTACACAAGGTCGGTTACAAAGGAGGAGATATACATATCCGTATTGCCTAGCTTGCCTTCCACGCCAAGTAGAGTCCCATCCAGACACGAGACGAAGTCTTCAATCTTGTATCTTCATAGTCCAACAGTCCGGCCAAAGGATATAGTCCGGCTGTACGGAGACCCCCTAATCCAGGACTCCCTCACGGGGGCTTAGCTGCAGCCTAGTGCTCGCCTAAGTTGCAAAAATCCTACCGAGCGATGAGCAAACCTCACACTCGGGGGCTTAGCTGCAGTCTAGTACTCGCCTAAGTTAAAAAACCATCCCTATCCGCAAGGACGACGAGGTGCAAGTCGACTGTAATCCTCTCCATGGAGCTGCGCCACAGGTACAATGTCCGCTCCATCCCTATCTCCAAGGACGACAAGGGGCAGGTCGACTGAGATATCTCCCATAGGTGAAGCATTCCCAAAAATATTCCGAGTGAAGATTGTTGGGATCTACGGTAGGGTGCGTCGACTGTAAATTTAAAATTTCCTACGCACAGAACAACCAAGAACATGCTACGGGATATGGATCACAGTTTGTTACCACTAGATGTGCAGTGCCGTGCAGTGGAAGAAGAGTTGGGGAAGCGCGTCCGCGTAGATCGTCTCCTCCTTGTCTGATCTCCCTCGTACAACCGGTGGTCGGTTCCCATGTACAGGTTTGCCGGAGCGGCGCAAGTGCACCGCCTCTAACGGTATCCGCGCATGTAGGAGGAACATCGTGCGGTGGACTGCTAGGTCCGATCACACAACCGGCGGCGAGTGGAGGTGTCTATTCGCAACACATGCAAACCCTAGTGACAGCGCCGAAGCGATCAGCCCATGAGTGTGCTGCACCTACACTATATATATAGGCGTCCGTCACGGGCTCAACTAAAGCCCGTAAGTCTACTCGGCCATAATCCGAATACAGTTCGGATCACATCCGACCAGTGTCCTCAGATCCGACCTCGTAGGTTCCTTCCCTTAAGCGCGCGACCCCTTAGGTTCAAGTCGGCTTGGTCGTAGTTCGGATCACCTCCGAACTGCACGGTTGGTAGCGGCCTCTAGCAAGGCATGCCGAAAACCAAGCAGACTATGAAGCTGGTTAGCGAACGTGTACATCACACTTCCATTCCTTTTGCCACACGATATATGTTGTCGAGCTCAAGGCGAGTGTGTCATCCTTGTGCTAGCCCAACCTCTTTCTCGTTCCAGTGATGCCGAACACAAAACCGGATTATCTCATAATCCTTGTCGCATGGCCATGCTTATCCTGGTCGGATCACATGAGGGGCCCAGAGTATATCTCTCCTGATCGGAGGGGCAAATCCCATCTTGCTCGACTACGTCTCGCAGCATGGTTCTGGACAAACCCGAAACCTACCTTTATAACTACCTAGTTACGGAGTAGCATTTGGTCGACCCAAAGCAAGTCTATCACCATCCCGAGTACATACGTCAGCTCAGGTCTTAGGACATAGAACATATGTTGTACTGGAGACTCATAGATGACATATCGTTGCGTCTCATAGTTGGGTCTGTCCGGCTTGGACCTTATCTCGACTTGGATCCGACTACGTCGAATCCGACCAGATCCTTCCAAGTCCATATTATCCGGTTAGCATCCAATGCTCCATGGCTAGTGAGACCAAGCCATCGACCGTGTCATATGCTAGTCTAGTTGGCTGCGCGTCCACACAGCCCTTTCGACTAGGGACCGTTTAGGACAGTCATCATACAATGCATAGTCCCACAAACAAGTCACGTACTTGCTGATACACATCATTGATAATGTCCAAGGACTATCTTTATTCATAAACACATAGGAAATATCATCATACATGATTGCCTCTAGGGCATATCTCCAACAGTCTCCCACTTGCACTAGAGTCAATCAAATAGACATTGAATGCCCATAGCTCTAACGTGGCCCTCATGCTTGGGTTGTGGAAGCGGCTTAGTCAACGGATCCGCAACATTTGCATCCGTGTGAATTTTGCATATCTCTACATCACCACTCTTTACGATCGTTCGTATCAGGTGATATTTCCGATCTATGTGTCTGACGTTGTGGTGATTCCTCGGCTCCTTGGCTTGTGCGATGGCACCATAATTATCACAATAAAGGTCCAACGGTTTTACCGAGGCTGGGAAAATACCAAGATCATCCAGAAAGTTCCGGATCCAAACACCTTCCTTTGCTGCTTCACAAGCCGCAATGTATTCGGCTTCTGTAGTAGAATCGGCCACCGTATCTTGCTTGGAACTCATCCAGCTCACTGCTCCTCCGTTCATGACGTACACGAATCCGGACTATGATCGACAATCATCTCTGTCGGTTTGGAAACTAGCATCGGCGTAACCCCTTACGACGAGCTCTTCCTCACCTCCATAAACTAGGAACATCTCTTTAGTCCTTTTCAGGTACTTCAAAATAGTCTTTATCGCTGCCCAGTGACTCTCACCTAGATTGGCCTGGTATCTACTTGTTAGGCTTATTGCAAAAGCAACATCGGGCCGCGTACATATCATGGCATACATGATGGATCCGATTGCTGAGGCATATGGAATCCTACTCATCGTGCTTCGCTCATCAGATGTCGAAGGACTCCGAGTCTCGCTTAGCCTTCTACCATGTGAGAGTGGCAAGAACCCTTTCTTTGCCTCACTCATGTTGAACCGCTTCAACACTTTATCTATGTATGTGCTCTGGCTTAAGCCGAGCATCCTCCATGATCTATCTCTATAGATCTTAATGCCTAAAATGTACATTCCCTCACCAAGGTCCTTCATCAAAAACTTGCCATTCAATGACTCCTTGACCGAGTTCAGCATCGAAATATCATTCCGATCAGTAGTATGTCATCCACATACATGATCAAAAACACTATCGAGCTCCCACATAACTTCTTGTATAAACAAGAGTCCTCTTTGCTTTTGATGAAGCCGAAACCAGTGACGACCTTATCAAAATGAATGTTCTAGCTCTAAGATGCTTGCCTCAACCCATAAATGGATCTCGTGAGCTTGCATACCTTACCAGTGCTAGTCGGATCGACAAAACCCTCGGGCTATATCATATACACGTCCTCGGTTAAATTTCCATGAAGGAAAGCTGTCTTGACATCCATCTTCCATATCTCGTAATCGAAATATGCAGCTATAGCTAGTACGATCCTCACCGACTTCAGCATCGCTACCGGCGAGTATGTCTCGTCGTAGTCAATTCCTTGAACTTGTCCATAACCCTTAGCGACAAGCCGAGCTTTGTGGATCTGAACATTTCCATCCACATCAGTTTTCTTCTTAAAGACCCATTTGCAACCAATGGCTGTTACGCCAGGCGGCGGATCAACCAAGTCCCAAACTTGGTTCTCATCCATGGACTTTAACTCGGATCTCATGGCCTCCAGCCATGCCTCAGAATCTGGGCTCACCATCGCTTCCGCATATGTAGCCGGCTCATTGCTTTCTAGCAACAATACATCGCGGACTCTGCGCAATCTTTCCGACCTCCGTGGTTCCGGTGCCGCTTCCACTACGGGTTCCCTGATTGACTCCGGTATGATCTCATCACCAGCCGAGCCGTCCCCGAGTGGTCCTCGAATTTCTTCGAGTCGGACCGTCCTCCCACTGGCCTCCCGACTGAGAAACTCTTTCTCAAGGAAAACCGTGTTCCGAGCAACAAACACTTTGTTCTCTTCCCGGTTGTAGATGTTATATCCCAAGGTTTCCCTCGGATATCCCACGAATATGCATTTATCTGACTTGGGTGTAAGCTTGTCTGACATAAGTTTCTTGACAAATGCTTCACAACCCCAAATCTTTAGAAAAGACAAACTGGGACTCTTCCCGGTCCACATCTCATGTCCTGTCTTGTCTATGGATTTTGATGGTACCTTTTGAAGTGTGAAAGCTGCAGTTTCTAGAGCGTATCCCAGAATGACAAGGGTAAATCGGACTTGCTCATCATAGATCGAACCATGTCCAACAAGGTGCGATTCCTCTGTTCTGATACACCATTTCTCTGGGGCGTACCCGGAGGTGTGAGCTGAGGTACTATACCTCTGCTTTTCAGATGATCATCAAACTCCTGGCTCATGTACTCACCTCCACGATCAGATCGTAGAAGTTTTATAGTCTTGCCGAGCTGATTCTCCACCTCGTTTTGAAACTCTTTGAACTTTTTAAAAGTCTCTGACTTGTGCCTCATCAAATAGATATATCCATATCTACTCAAGTCATCGGTAAAAGTCATGAAGTACTGATAGCCACCTCTGGCAGTTGTGCTCATTGGTCCACACACATCACTGTGTATCAGTTCCAACAGCTCAGATGCCCTCTCGCAACTCTTTGCGAAAGGAGTCTTAGTCATCTTGCCGAGCAAGCATGATTCGCATGTCTCGAAAGACCCAAAGTCGGTCGAAGTTAGGAGTCCATCATCATGGAGGTTCTTCATGTGTTTCAGACTAATGTGTCCAAGCCGGCAATGCCAGAAGTATGTCGGATTTATCTCATTGGGATTATGCCTCTTGACATTCACGTTATAGACCGGTTCCTGTTCTAGATTTAATATAAATAACCCATCAACAATGGGTGCATAGCCGTGGAACATACCATTCAAATAAATCGAACAACCATTGTCCTTTAAATTGAATTCATAACCCCGACTCATCAAGCATGAGGCAGAAATAATGTTCCGACTAAGTGCAGGAATGTAATAACAATTATTCAATTCCAAAATAAATCCAGAAGGAAGTTGGAGCTGCATCATGCCGACCTCCAACGCAACAACTCTTGCTTTGTTACCGACCCTGATGTCAATCTCCCCTTGTGCCACACGCCTAGTTCTTACTAGCCCCTGCATCGAGTTGCAAATATGAACAACCGATCTGATATCAAATACCCAAGAGCTACTAGGTATGTCAGCAAGTTAAATGTCTATAACATATGCAACAAGTTTACCTTTGCCTAAAGCAGCATTCCCGGCCTTCTTGCCATGCTCTGCAAGCCACTTGCTACAGTTCCTCTTCCAGTGACCAGTTTCCTTGCAATGATAGCAAATGGTCTTTGAGTCCGGTCCAGACTTCGGTGCAGCGGCGAAGGTTACCATCTCCGTGCCCTTTGCCTTAGCCTTCTTCTTAGACCAACTCTTCTTGAACTTAGCCGATTTCTGCACCATCAACACTTGATGCGTGCCTTTCTTAATATCCTGCTCTGCCACTTTGAGCATCCCATGCAATTCAGTGAGCTTTTTATCCATGCCATGCATATGATAGTTCGAGATGAACGTCCCATAGCTGGGCGGAAGAGAACCCAGAACTGCATAGTAGCCAGCTCATCCAAGAGCGGGAAGCCCAACCGATCCAAAGCTTGCACATATCCGATCATCTTGATCACATGCGGGCTCAGTGGATCACCTTCCTTCAGCTTACAATCCATCAAGGATCGCCAGACGTTGAACCTTTCGGTCCTAGCCTGCACCTGAAACATGCTCTTGAGACTCTCGATCATATCGAAAGCCCCAACGTCTTTGAAATGTTGCTGCAAATCGGGCTCCATACAAGCCAGCATGAGGCAGCTGATCTCGTTTGATTCATCAACGAGTTTCTGGTAGGCATTCTTGGTTGTGGTACTAGCATTATCGGCAGGTTCCTCTGGAAGCGGATCCTCTAGAACATGTTCCTTTTTATCATGCTTGAGAAAAATTCTCAAATTTCTATACCAGGTAGTAAAGTTTGTTCCATTTCGTTTATCCTTTTCCTGAATTGATTTCAATGCAAAGTTGGGTTGAGCAGGTGGTGCCATTGATCTACATCAGAAAAATATGCAATCACTAAGCAATGTGTTTATGTAGAGTAATTCTAGCCTTGAACAGAAATACTCCCACTGAAGTCAGCATCCCTCCGCAAACTCTCAGTGATTCAGGATCCGACTAGCACATATGACTAGTGAGCTTTAGCATCACTGCTAGATAACATGCCTATCCGGTAAGCAACTCCTTGCTAATCGTATCTCTATACGACTCCTGTCGGTCGGGTAGGTATCTCATACCCCGGCTCCCGACCTCTTTTGCCACAAGGCCCAAAACCGTTTGATAGCCTTGTCAAGTCAACCTAATGCAGTGCATGTCCGTGTCTGACACGAACCCTTCAGTTCAAGGACACCTAGCAGCACCCCAATTTTATGAGCCCACTACTAGACGTACTTGACGTGCGAAGGTGCAACATCGGGGATCTTTCTACCATTCTAACATGCATAAAAAACAAGGAAGCATAACAATCACAAATAAACACATATTGTGAAATAGTATGGCTCCTTCATGGATGTTCTTCTAGGTCGGCTCCAACTCCGATGACCATCTATGAACTCCATCTCATTTGTCACGCCGGGACACCAAGCCACCAAGCTGATCTCTATTATCCAACTACTACAACTAGTAATGAATTTTACATAGAGTCACAAGTCGGCACGCATGTCGTTATACAATATAATGACAACACTTTGGCTCCTGCCGGCTCCCAAACATGACACGCAGGCCATGTATAATTTACACACATGCATCACATACAGATGAGCCATACTATTCACATCAAACCCTGCAAAATAAAGTTATGCATAGAATCGTATTCTACCGGTTTGAGTGATCGTGTACGAAATACAAGGCGCTACGCACACGGCGGTCCCTCGCGGGTGCGGGCAGTGCCCAACGTTTTCGGAAATTACAGATCACATCTGAACTCTGATCATGTCGAATTCTCTGATCTGACCGATCTCATCGATCATCACGAATCCGATTCGGATTTACGTTTCACTGTTAACCCCGATGGCGGATAACCGACCAGTAGGGGTAGATCATGTCACGACCTCATCGATCCCAATCAACAGAAAACATAGCCACATCGATCCCCATGTGCAGTTGATCTCATCAACCATGCACACAGCAAATCTTATCAATGACAACAGATCTCATCTATTGCCTCCACATATCTAATATGCATACGATCTAAATCCAAATCCTATAGCAGAGGCTCTGATACCATTGTTGGGATCTACGGTAGGGTGCATTGACTGCAAATTTAAAATTTCCTATGCGCAGAACAACCAAGAACATGCTACGGGAGATGGATCACAATTCGTTACCACTAGACGCGCAGTGCCGTGCAGCGGAAGAAGAGTTGGGGCAGCGCGTCCGCGTAGATAGTCTCCTCCTCGTCTGATCTCCCTCGTACAACCGTTGGTCGGTTCCCACATACAGGTTCGCTGGAGCGGCGTAAGTGCACCACCTCTAACGGTATCCACGCGTGCAGGAGGAACGTCGTGCGGTGGACCGCTAGGTCCGATCACACAACCGGCGGCAAGTGGAGGTGTCTATTCGCAACACATGCAAACCCTAGTGACAGCGCCGAAGCGATCAGCCCATGAGTGTGCCGCACCTCCACTATATATATAGGCGTCCGTCACGGGCTCAACACTTGGCCCTCGCACGGACCCTAAAGCCCATAAGTCTACTCGGCCACAATCTTAATACAGTTCGGATCACATCCGACCAGTGTCCTCAGATCCGACCTCGTAGGTTCCTTCCCTTAAGCGCGCGACCCCTTAGGTTCAAGTCGGCTTGGTCGCAGTTCGGATCACCTCCGAACTGCACGGTTGGTAGAGGCCTCTAGCAAGGCATGCCGAACACCAAGCAGACTATGAAGCTGGTTAGCGAACCTGTACATCACACTTCCATTCGTTTTGCCACACGATATATGTTGTCGAGCTCAAGGCGAGTCTGTCATCCTTGTGCTAGCCCGACCTCTTTCTCGTTCCAGTGATGCCGACCACAAAACCGGATTATCTCATAATCCTTGTCGCATGGCCATGCTTATCCTGGTCGGATCACACGAGGGGCCCAGAGTATATCTCTTCTGATCGGAGGGGCAAATCCCATCTTGCTCGACTACGTCTCGCAGCATGGTTCTGGACAAACCCGAAACCTACCTTTATAACTACCCAGTTACGGAGTAGCGTTTGGTCAGCCCAAAGCAAGTCTATCACCATCCCGAGTACATACGTCAGCTCAGGTCTTAGGACATAGAACATATGTTGTACTAGAGACTCATAGATGACATATCGCTGCGTCTCATAGTTGGGTCTGTCCGGCTTGGACCTTATCTCGACTCGGATCCAACTACGTCGAATCCGACCAGATCCTTCCAAGTCCATATTATCCGGTTAGCATCCAATGCTCCATGGCTAGTGAGACCAAGCCATCGACCGTGTCATATGCTAGTCCAGTTGGCTGCGCATCCACATAGCCCTTTCGAGTAGGGACCTTTTAGGACAGTCATCATACAATGCATAGTCCCACAAATAACTCACATACTTGCTGATACACATCATTGATAATGTCCAAGGACTATATTTATTCATAAACACATAGGAAATATCATCATACATGATTGCCTCTAGGGCATATCTCCAACAAAGATTAAGTCCCACTCAAAGGCAAACGCAAGCACATGTAGAAGATAAACCAAGATCAGATAAAATCTCAAGAGTTTCAGAACAAAGATAAAAGTACTCAGGCGTCAGGCCCGAAGGAGTTTAACAGTTACAAAAACCACTCAGTATTCCGAGGAAAATTTAAAGCAAGTTTAAGTATCAAGTTTGTTCATTCGGCAGGAGGAGGACTTGCAGGCTCGAAGAACTCATCCAAATCAATCCCATCCGCGATCCGAGTGGCAGCAGCAATAAAAGTCTCTGCCAACTTTTTGTGTTGGCAACCTTGATCACCGCCAACTTCTCCTCTCGAGCTTCTTGGCGGTGGACTCTGACCAGTGACATGGCCACGTCAGCACCACATCAGGCAGAGGACTTCTTCCATTCCTGCACTTGACCAGGGATCTCGTTGAGTCATCAAAGACTCGAGATCATTCTGAAGCATTGCCCTTGGCCAAAGCGATGAGTCGATGCGTGAAACTGCAACCTTCAGACGGGCAAGATAACTTGTAACACTGGTGACGCGAGATTCCAGTCGAAGCACACTCATGGCAGCCTCGTCACCGACTGGAGAAAGGATAGGGTCCAATCCTGTCTCGACCCATCCAGTCTCCTCTTCAAAGTTTGGACAGAATTCTGAAGAGTCAAGGAGTTAATGAGTCGACTGGTCGGGTCCAACTTGCAAATAGTAAAACAGTCAAGTAAAAAAGAGGTACCTTCGAGCATAAGAAAGAGTTCCTTGGCAAGAGCTTTCAGATAAGCCTCCAAATCATTCCTCCTGCGAGTCATGCTCTCTAGCTGGTCGGTCAGAGCCACTTTATCTTTTTCCAGATGAGTCGCCTCTCGATTGGATTCAGTGAGAGACGACTTCAGCTTGTTGATTTCTTCCTCAAGTGCTCCGACCGAAGCCAGTTTCTGGTCAGCAAGGGAAGTCTTCTCCTAAGCCTCCTTCTACGCAGCTGCAAGGTCCAGATCCTTCTTCTCCAGGGCCAGTTTCATTTTCTCTGCAAAATACACATTTAGATCAAACAGAAGAATGAAGAGATAACTCGAGGGATGGTCAAGATAAGCAATCGACAGGTTGTTACCTTCCGTACCAGCGACTTCATCTTGAGCCTTCTTCATGTTCTGCTGAGCCAACTCCAGGTCAAGGTTGAGTTGCCTTTGCTTTTCCTCAAATTCGGCGAACTTGGAGATAAGCGTACAAGATTTCTACAGTGAGTAAAAGACATGTCAATCGACAAGATCAAAGATTATTTATTTCCGAATGAATAAAACTTCAAGACTACTCAGACCCCAACCGACTGCCAGCAGTCGACTGCGGTCTCGGGGACTACAGTCAGTGGGTGCACTAAGCGTGCCCCCATTGGTTAAGATTCCACTCGGCCGGTCCGTCTAGGCCGAGTAAAAAAAGAGAGAAAGAAGTGCTCAGACCACAATCGACTGCCAGCAGTCGACCGCGGTCTCAGGGACTAAACCCAGTGGGTGCACTTGGTGTGCCCCCAGTGGTTAGGACTCCACTCGACTGCACCCATTGGGTGTACAATCTCGAAGTGCAAGACAAGGAAAGATTGCGCGAAGGAAAATATTCGGATAACATATCCAAAACGAACAAATTCAGTCGGAAGTTGATTTACCTGGACATTGGCTCGAAGAGCCGCGCTGGCGTCATAAGCAGCCTGACTGCTTTCGTGCACCGCCTTCACCCGCTCCATCATTATGCTAGCCTGACGAATAGCCTCCGCAGCGGCGTCCGACTGCCTTTCTGGAACATGATGAGTAGCAAAGAAGGGGATAGACGGTCCAGACGTAGCGGCTTGGAGATCTGAGGCATGAGGTTGGATGGTTGAAGCAAGCTCTGGAGCAGTCGACGATGCAAGACGCACACTCGACACTGGATCAGCAAAGGTTACAGAAACCTTACTCACATCTTCGGGCCATTTAACTACTCGCTCCGTCGTCGGCTCCAATTGGGATGTCTTGCTAGCTGTTGCCTTCTTCTTCCTGGGCCTCAGCGGCACATCCTCTTCATCATTCGGAAGCTCGATGACATTGGGAGGGGCTGCAAAGAAATCATTCGACCTTAAATGAGTCACCAGAATTCAACCAACCATATAATCGAGAACAAGATCACGAGGATTGTACCCGGGTTGGAGGTGACCGTATCTTCCATATCCTCATCTTCATACTGGCGGGTGGAAGTCCCAGAAGTAGCAGCACTACAAATTCCAGAATTCAGTCGGTCATGTTTGACGAAATAAGTCGACTCAAATCCAGACTCATGCTAAAACAATAAGTCAAGTCCAACTGATACCCGAAAGCAATGGGGATGACCACTTCGATCTTCGGCAAGGCCTTTGGCGGTTTGGACGGTGTAGCTTTCGGTTGCTCCGACGCCTTTTCAGTCGGCGCCGGAGAAGATGTTCGAGGGCGCTTCGATGACTGCCCAGTTTGCACGGTTGCTTTGCCGCGGGCACTTGCTGGATCATGAGAAAGCTTGGATCGTTTTTCCCTACGAGGAGGAGAGTCAACCTCTTGTTCTTCACTCGAGTCGTCGCTATCCTTGTCCTCTTCGTTGTCAGAGTTCCACTCGCCGCTTTCACCTGCACTCGCCTCCCCCTCTGGGTCCTGCTCCTGCTCTCCGTTGGGCATCGAGTACATCTCAGTCAGGGCCTAGAAGACAACAACCAAGATAGGTGACAGGCGGATAACAGCAAACAACTAATTGATAAATCAAGAAGACACTCGACCACTTGGATTCATACCTTGTCGGTTTCGTATGAGTTGTTGAGCGGAGGAATCCTCCGAGATCCCCTGGGGTTGTCTTTGTTGCCAGTGATGCTCTTTAGCCACCCTTCCAACATGGCATCGTCGACTTCCTCTAGATGGATCCGAGTGGTGTCGTCGGTGCCCGAATACATCCGCATTAGATGGTCACGAGCTTGAAGGGGTTGGATGCGTCACATGAAGAAAATCTCCAACAGATCCATACCGGTTACCCCGTCACGGACAAGCTGAACTACTCTCTCAACCAGCACTTTCACTTGCGCCTTCTCCTCTGGGATCACCTTCAAAGCAGAGGGCTTCTCCACTCGGGCCATGGAAAAGGGGGGAAGTCCAGTCAACTGGCCGGGAGTCGGCTGGTCCTTGCAATAGAACCAGGTTGACTGCCACCCTCGGACCGACTCAGGAAGGATCATGGCTGGAAAAGTACTTTTACTCCTCATCGGAATCCCAAGACCCCCGCACATCTGAATCACTTGCGTCCTCTCATCAGTCGGGTTGGCCTTCTTGACCGACTGAGAATGGCATGTGAATATGTGCTTGAAGAGCCCCCAATGTGGCCGACAGCCCAGGAAGCTCTCACACATGGACACAAAAGCAGCGAGGTACACGATGGTATTCGGGGTAAAGTGGTGAAGTTGCGCCCGAAGAAGTTCAAAAAACCTCGAAAGAAAGGGTGAGGAGGCAAGGAAAACCCGCGGTCGATGTGAGTAGCGAGGAGAACGTGCTCACCCTCCTGTGGCTGCGGCTCGGTCTCGTTCCTCGGGAGTCGCGCCGATTCATGGGGGATCAGTCCCCCCTCGACCAGGTCGTTGATGTCGTCCTGACGGATCATCGAGCGGATCCAGTCACCCTGGATCCAGCCCGGCGGCAGGCCGGCCCTCGAAGAAGATCCGCCCCGGCTAGACTTCTTCCCCATCGCCTTCGCCGTCTCCTTGTTTGCGTGCTCCAATGCCACCGTCTTATCCTTCCCCATCGCGGCGAGCAGAGCTCGAACGGGGCGGCGGCACTAGAGCAGGAGCAGATGCAACAGAGAGAATTGAGAGGGAAAGAGAAGAACGAAGACACATTGTTCAAAGAAAACCCTGGCCCGACGCCTTATATGGGGCCGCTTCCAAGTGGCTGACCTGTGGGTCCGGACAACCCAATCAAATCCTGCAACAGTCACGCGCGAGGTACGTGGCGAAAAAGGTGGTGCAATGATTGAGGGGGCTGCACCTAATCCCTTCCGATTACGGCGGCCTCCCTCGTCTCGCGTGCTTCCGCAAAATCCACATCCCACGATATCCGCGCGCAACAGAGCAATCTGTCAGACGGAATATCCTCTCCACACCAGCACTCAAGACATCACATTAAAGTTCACTCGGCAGATTCAAGAATGGATCAAGGCGACTGAAAAGGAGTTGATACCATTATGGTTGATCGCTTGGTCACGATAAGTCACTACCGGAGCGCAAAAACTGAATCGGAGAAATTCTCTACTCCTTCTCCACTCAAGCCCCGAACCATTCGGGGGCTAATGATGAAGCTATGTACCTAGGGTGGGGTCATAGGCCTGACCTAAATTACCTCCCCAAGGACATCACCTTAAAGCCAATAGCATTCCAAGGGTACCACCATCCACTCGACCAGAGACATTCCACTCGGAAGAATCAATGTCACTCGACCGTCACGGAAGTCACTCGACGAACAGAAGATCTGAAGCCACTCTGCACAGCAACGGTCGGGCGTTTACTCATAGCCTTAACTACCATTTATAACATTTTAATACAGACGTTACCTGTAACGCTCCACCTTTATGTACATTAAACCCCGCATAACGGAGGGGAGCTGGGGTCCTGGCGCACACTATATAAGCCACCCTCCTCCTCCAGGTCTGGGGTTTGCATCTTTTGTAAACACACACACGCATATAATCCAGTCGACTGCCTCAGGGCATCGAGACATAGGGCTATTACTTCCTCCGAGAAGGGCCTGAACTCGTAAACTCGTGTGTACAACTACTCCATAGCTAGGATCTTGCCTCCTCATACCTACCCCATTCTACTGTCAGCCTTAGAACAACGATAGCTACCGTTGTGAGTGCAAGGGATGTTGAGTATCATGATTATTAGGAAATCTAGGATAGCGTAGGATATTTTTCTACCTTGCCTTGTACTCCAAGATGATCATGTACTCCTATATATATATGCCTATGAGGCTGAAGCAATACAACAACTATTCTACCAATTCCTCTCTATCCCTTCTAACTGGGGTCACTGATAGGCGCTGTCGATTAAGCCCTGTAGGTCTCACTTTCAATGGTTGTGGAGGGAGTCGAAAGAAATCCCATGGCCTCTTTCTCTACGACACCTTCTCTTTCTCTTTGTAATGGATAAAACTTGCTTGTGAAAGGAATGAGAAGAACATGAGAATGATAGTTGCCCTGGAGTTGTCTATGAAATCCGAGTGGGTAACCACCGAGAGAGTTGAAGAAGAAGGTCCTGGAGTTGTCCAAGGTACATGCGGGATCCTTCTTCTTGGACATGTTCACTTTGGGTGGCGGAACATTTGCATAAACACAAGGAAGGATGTCATGCTGCTCAATGGACGGAGTAAACTAAGTGTACTTAACCTACATCTCATAAGTGCTTCCAAAGAATTTATATTTGATGAGCTTCTGGATGCTCTAGGGGCATAGCAACATGAGTGTTTAAGTTTGTTACTCGTCCTCTTGACCATCTCAAATTTTAAATCCGTAACATAACATTTATGAGGTGCACCGACCAAGATGAATGAGAAAGTCCATGGAGTACGACCTCACATGATTTGAGTCTCCAACCTTTGGCGAGATGGTTTGCCAAAGAACCAAAGAGAAAGTTGGTATGTCCCAACTCAACCACTTCTCCTTCCTTGAAATCTTTCTTGTACATCCCCACAAGCTCTAGCACTAATATTTGGCATCTCCGAGACATCAAGCTTTTATCACACTCTGTGAGGATGATGTGACGCCCCTGAAGTTAATTGTGCACTAAACATCAACGCAGTATGAACAATCAAGATGAGTGACTCATGGTATAATATCACAACATAACTCTATGACTCAAATATAAAAAAGAAACAATATATTACAAGCCAGGGTCGCAAATACCCGAAATTACAACAAGGGTTAGGTCTGTCTACAGACAAATACAAAGGTGCCTTAAGAAGGCAAAAAACAACAACTCTACATCGAGAAGGCGTAGGCCTCCTGCGTGGGACCTCCAAACTACTCCTGGTCAGCGGTCTCCACGTAGTATCATCCTCGGGATCCTTTGGTTCCTAGGCTCCACCATCTGATCGCAACATCCGGGAAGAAGAAAAGAGGTAGCAAAGCACTCACAAGACTTACATCAGATCTATGCTAAGTATATATGCATCAGTATCAAGGGAAGGGTTTGTCTGAGGACTATACTACAGAAATGCCAGAATAGAAGGGAAGAACTAGCCTAACAAAGACTAGCCTCTTGCAGCATCTTGCAGCAACAAAAGAGAGTAGAGTAACATAACATATAGTAACAAGAACTTATTAACCATGCCCAGAGATGCTTCCATGGCTCCATGCGAGAAAGCGATCCGGGAGCCATCATATCAGTTTAGTAACACAAGTATCCATTTCTAGCTGTAGTAGATCGGGATACAACTCCGAGCATCCGTTACCATGGACACGACAATACGAATAGTTTAACTTCCCTGCAGGGGTGCACCAACTTACTCATCATGCTTGATTAACTCTGGCCAGACACACTTTTCTTGGCCATGCCCGGCCTCAGCTGATCGACACATCATAGTCCTACCTAGGCTCATCAAGGAGGTCAGCATGCCGGTCTACATCCTAAGTGCGAAGAGTAGCTAGTGCTACTTCTTGAGCTTGTGTTGGTTTTTCCCTTTAAGAGGAAAGGGTGATGCAACAAAGTAGAGATAAGTATTTGCCTAGTTTGAGAACCAACGTATCAATCCAGTAGGAGACAATGCACAAATCACCGAATACCTGCACAAACAATCAAACAACTTGCACCCAACGCGATAAAGGGGTTGTCAATCCCTTCACGGTTACTTGCAAAGGTAAGATCTGATGGAGATAAATAAATGGTAAAGTAAATATTTTTGGTATCTTTGGTTTTATAGATCAAAAAGTAAAAGATTGCAAAAAAGCATGCACCCAAGGATATAGATTTGACTTTTCAACCAATTTATATGCACCGGAGCATGTGCATGAAGTTTAATTTTGAATTGTGCACCTGAAATGGCTAGAAAACTAGTTTAATGTATAAAATGTCCAAACAAACCCTGAATAATTCCAATTCTTTTACGAGTCACATATAGTTGCATGTTCACTGCAGATAAAAGGTTTAGCAATTCAAACACCGTCCATTACCGCTGTGACCCCATTATGTAACTCAAATCAAGATAAAAAATCAAGTAGATCCCACACAATTTATTATCACCAACCGTGTGAGATGTAGTACAAAATATCCTGGAGCACCATCGGTGTATAGTATGCCTATGGCTTATGCAAGAAGGTGCTTCGGCTACAGTCCACAGCCGGCGTGTCAAGAACACTAGCTCGCTCCCCAAATACTCCCCCCTCTGCATCCCTCGCAATCTCAAAAATATTACTGCCTCGTAATCTCAAAAATATCTACTGCCTGGAAGGTTTTAATGTTTGATAGCACACGATTAGTATGTGTGGACCGTGTGTGATGTCTGTTACTCCCGCTCTACTTCAGTTCCTTGATTCAAATTTTCAGTAGCCCCGACATTTTACTCCCGCCTCTACATCCCTCGCAATCTCAAAAATAGCTGCTCACCTTTGATCCAAATTTTCAGTAGCCCTGCCTAGTAAAATTTTCAGTTGCCGTAGTATTTCCTCACACACCACCGTGCCCCCTCCCCCTCCACACACACCACACACTCCCCAAAACCTCCGCTTATACAGACACACACAACCCTCAAAACCATTGGTAGGTCACCGCCATCGTCGGCGCCTCCATCCTCGACCTCTGTCTGTGTGCCGGGGAGCTCGAGGAGCCAATGGCCAAAAAGAGGTTTATCGCGGCCTTTTCGCCTGGCGCCGGCGAGGTGGCCGGCGAGGTGTCCCCGCCGTCCTCCGTGGGCTCGATCAACTGTCGCGAGTCCCCCGATCTGCCCACCGCCGCGCCCCTATGCCGGTTCGAGGACTTCCCCGTCCTCCCTCGGACCCGGCAGCCGACGAGGTCCTACCTCGGGGTTCGGCAGCGGCGGTGGAGGACGTGGGTCACCAAGATTACAGATCATGAGACCCACACCCGCCGGTGGCTCGGTAGCTTCCACATGGCCGAGCTCACGGCCCTGGAGTATGACCGCTGGTAGGTCCACTACCACGGCGCGACGGTTAAGCTCAATTTGCCCTTCGGCACACGTCCGATCAACCTCGTTCCGCCGGAGCCAGGGTGGTGAGCTCGGCTATGGGGCGAGAGGACCGTGAGGCGTGGGAGTGCCTCGAGGCCGAGGCCGCCGACGAGGCCTACATGCAAGAGCTCTGTCGGCAGCACCCGGAGCTTGTGGAGGTGGAGCGAGTGATCTTTGTCGGCACGGAGGGCGGCGAGGTTATCGCGCTCTCCGATGATGATGAGGCCGAAGGCGACAAGGATGACGGCGCAGAGGGCGGCGAGGTTATCGTGCTCTCCTCCGATGACGAGGTCGAAGGCGACGGCGGCGCGGAGGGCATCTAGGTGAGCCCCGAGGACAAGGAGATCGACGTCGACGAGTGGAGGAGTGCCTTCCCCAACGACCCCGATGATGACACCGGCCCGGACCCGGCTCGCGGCACACCGTACATGACGAGGAAGGATTGGCTGGACCTCTACTTTGACCGAAAGTAGTTTAGCTTAGTTTAAATTTATGTTTTATGTTCAGTTATGCAAAACTATCTATGTTTATGTTTGAATGCATGCTACTTTCAGTTGAACCTGCTTTGAACTTGATCAAATTGAAGTTTACAATCTTAAGTTTAGGGGATCGACTAGAAAAGGCCAAAAATTGTTGGAGTATCCTCTAAGGGTTTTAGTCCTTTAACTTTTTAAGGATCGGCTAGAGATGGCCTTATGACTTGTTTATTTCAGTTCTTCACAATGTGATGCTCTATATGTGCAACTATTTGCCATGTAGTTCAATTTCATCAATAACAGTTTCAACAATACCACTATGAATTATGATATTTGGTTGCTGTTAAGGATATTGCAGTTAACATGCCTTTTCGTTTTTAGCAATAACTAGTGTACTTTAGACCTGCACAATACCAGTTTGAATGCCTATTTGCTTGTTTTTAAATGTTATGCCTGATGCAGTTAACACACCTTTCCACTTCTGGTTTTGCTTAACTAGCGTGCTTAAGCCTGCACACTGAAGCTATCATTTGTAGATTATGTTGTCTACCATGGATATATTTGGTTGATGTTTAGCCTGTTGTGCTTAACATGCCTTTATATGTACTCATGCAGGACAATATTGAGAACAGTGTTGTTTTCCATCGAGGTTAGTTTCATCGCATTGCTTATATGTATTCACTGTTCAGGATATTGGTAGCTGGTACCATATAACGTGGGGCTGATAAGGGATTAATCGTCGAATCAGACATTTCACTGAATATATCTGTAACCCATTTATCAGTATGTTAACTAGGGCCATATTTAATATATCTGAGGCTACATAGCAACATGCATTGTATTGAATGACTAAATATGCAAGCCCAGGCTACATAGCAACAAGGAAGAGTGTTACCTTAATGTTCTGATGATACCTAGATATACATGTAATAAAATCTTATATAATGGGATGAAGGGAGTGTTGTACTACATCATTTTCAATTGTTGTTTAGCTTCTAATATTAACTTGGTGCTTTTAGGTACATATATCATTGCCAAAGATCCACACTTCGACCCTTTTTGCGTATGGGGCAATGAGATATTCATGAACCAGCATCAAGTGAGGAAACTGATAAAGATTGTTATTAAAATGAGTCAAACGATGTCAATCGAACTATTTGTTTACACTTTATGCAAGACAACAGTGAACTGCAGGATGGTAAGTAAGAACCCTGTAGCCTTCTTTTTACTGCCCGTAATGAGTTGTGTTATATGAGAATGTCTGAATCTTTTTTCTTTTGGAGTGGATCCTGAAGCAGTTTACTCAAGATTACCTCTCAAACTACATGATTGGCGGCCAGCCATCACAAGGGGTTGGACTAGAGTCCTGCATGCCTTCTGCATCCATGAGAGCACAATAGGGCCATTCCGCTTCACCTTGTTCAGCAACCGGAATGTCTATCGCCTCTTTCTTTACCATCTGTAATAGTACAATTATAGAACCCTGGTTCATCATTCTCTATTTGGTGTTTATGTAATTCTTAAACATATGTACATGTGAATTGAATAATGCATTGGTTGTTTGAACTTGGTGGATATGAATAAAGCTATAGCCTACTTTCAAGTTTAAATTAGGTATAATTTTAAATAGCAACAATTAAATTAGGGCAAAATTACGGTGTGCAGGTCATTACGGCGCACAGGTTAATAAAGCACGGCGTGTGCGATATACATCATAATCCGACACGGTTCACGGAGAGGAAACATGTGTAACAATGCACACAGTTGCCGTTTGCAAAGCGTGTGTGATGTCAGACACTTTCACATACGGTACGGGAAAACTAAATGTGTGTGATTATCTACCTATCGTACACGGTTTATAATCATGAACTGTTTGTGATGTGCCAGGCTTTTCCATAAGCACGTATGACTATATTCGGAATACATGCCTATATTACATTGATGAACTGGAGCTAGTTCTGTGTCATCCTATGTTATAACCATTGCATGAGGAATCGCATCTGACATAATTATCCATCACTGATCCGCTGCTTATGAGCTTTTCATATATTGATCTTTGCTTATTTACTTTTCCGTTGCTACTGTTACAATCACTATAAAACCGAAACTATTACTTTTGCTACCGTTACCGCTACTATCATATTACTTTGCTACTAAATACTTTGCTGCAGATATTTGAATTGACAACTCAGCTGCTAATACTTGAGAATATTCTTTGGCTCCCCTTGTGTCGAATCAATAAATTTGGGTTGACTACTCTACCCTTGAAAACTGTTGCGATCCCCTATACTTGTGGGTTATCAAGACTATTTTCTGGCGCCGTTGCAGGGGAGCATAACTCTATTCTTTGAGTCACTTGGGATTTATATCTGCTGATCACTATGAAGAACTTGAAAGATAAAAGAACCAAGATTTTTCCCTCAACTACAAGGGGAGGTAAGGAACTGCCATCCAGCTCTACACTTGATTCACCTTCTATTTTGAACTTGCGACACCTACTCCTGCTATTCATTTTGATAAGTCGCATGTGATACGTCTCCAACGCATCTATAATTTTTGATTGCTCCATGCTATATTATCTACTGTTTTGGACATTATTGGGCTTTATTATCCACTTTTATATTATTTCTGGGACTAACCTATTAACCGGAGGCCCAGCCCAGACTTGCTGTTTTTTTTGCCTATTTTAGGGTTTCGTAGAAAAGGAATATCAAATAGAGTCCAAATGGAATGAAACCTTCGGGAACGTGATTTTCTCAATGAACAAGACCCAGGAGAGTTGGACCCTACGTCAAGAAACAACAGAGGAGGCCATGAGGTAGGGGGGCGCGCCTACCCCCCCAGGCGCGCCTACCCCCCCAGGCGCGCCCTCCACCCTCGTGGGCCCCCTTTTGTTTCTTGACGTAGGGTCCAACTCTCCTGGGTCTTGTTCATTGAGAAAATCACGTTCCCGAAGGTTTCGTTCCGTTTGGACTCTATTTGATATTCCTTTTCGTAGGCGCGCCCTCCACCCTCGTGGGCCCCCTGTTGCTCCACCGACGTACTCCTTCCTCCTATATATACCTACGTACCCCCAAACGATCAGATACGGAGCCAAAACCCTAATTCCACCGCTGCAACTTTCTGTATCCACGAGATCCCATCTTGGGGCCTGTTCCGGAGCTCCGCCGGAGGTGGCATCGATCACGGAAGGCTTCTACATCATCACCACAAACCCTCCGATGAAGTGTGAGTAGTTCACCTCAGACCTACGGGTCCATAGTTATTAGCTAGATGGCTTCTTCTCTCTTTTTGGATCTCAATACCATGTTCTCCCCCTCTCTTGTGGAGATCTATTCGATGTAATCTTCTTTTTGCGGTGTGTTTGTTGAGATCGATGAATTGTGGGTTTATGATCAAGTCTATCTATGAATAATATTTGAATCTTCTCTGAATTCTTTTATGTATGATTGGTTATCTTTGCAAGTATCTTCAAATTATCAGTTTGGTTTGGCCTACTAGATTGATCTTTCTTGCAATGGGAGAAGTGCTTAGCTTTGGGTTCAATCTTGCGGTGTCCTTTCCCAGTGACAATAGGGGCAGGAAGGCACGTATTGTATTGTTGCCATCGAGGATAACAAGATGGGGTTTTCATCATATTGCATGAGTTTATCCCTCTACATCATGTCATCTTGCTTAAGGCGTTACTCTATTTTCATTAACTTAATACTTGATACGTCTCCGTCGTATCTACTTTTCCAAACACTTGTGCCCTTGTTTTGGACTCTAACTTGTATGATTTGAATGGAACTAACCCAGACTAACGCTGTTTTCAGTAGAATTGCCATGGTGTTGTTTTATGTGCAGAAAACAAATATTCTCGGAATGACCTGAAACTCCACGGAACATCTTAGGAAAAATAATAAAAAATCCTCACCAAAGATGAAGATCAGGGGGCCCACACCCTGTCAACGAGGGTGGGGGGCGCCCCCCCTAGGGCGCGCCCCCTACCTCGTGGGCTCCCTGGATGCCCTCCGACGCCAACTCCAACTCTATATATTTGCTTTCGGAGAGAGAAAAAAATCGGAGAGAAGAAATCATCACGTTTTACGATACAGAGCCGCCGCCAAGCCCTAAAACCTCTCGGGAGGGCTGATCTGGAGTCCGTTCGGGGCTCCGGAGAGGGGGATTCGTCGCCGTCGTCATCATCAACCATCCTCCATCACCAATTTCATGATGCTCACCGCCGTGCGTGAGTAATTCCATCGTAGGCTTGCTGGACGGTGATGGGTTGGATGAGATTTATCATGTAATCGAGTTAGTTTTGTTATGGTTTGATCCCTAGTATCCACTATGTTCTGAGATTGATGTTGCTATGACTTTGCTATGCTTAATGCTTGTCACTAGGGCCCGAGTGCCATGATTTCAGATCTGAACCTATTATGTTTTCATGAATATATGTGAGTTCTTGATCCTATCTTGCAAGTCTATAGTCACCTACTATGTGTTATGATCCGGCAACCCCGAAGTGACAATAATCGGGACCACTCCCGGTGATGACCATAGTTTGAGGAGTTCATGTATTCACTATGTGCTAATGCTTTGTTCTGGTTCTCTATTAAAAGGAGGCCTTAATATCCCTTAGTTTCCAATAGGACCCCGCTGCCACGGGAGGGTAGGACAAAAGATGTCATGCAAGTTCTTTTCCATAAGCACGTATGACTATTTACGGAATACATGCCTACATTACATTGATGAATTGGAGCTAGTTCTGTGTCACCCTATGTTATGACTGTTACATGATGAACCGCATCCGGCATAATTATCCATCACTGATCCGGTGCCTACGAGTTTTCCATATACTGGTTTACGCTTATTTACTTTCCCGCTGCTACTGTTACAATCACTACAAAATACCAAAAACATTACTTTTGCTGTCTTTACTTTTGTTGCCGCTACCACCACTATCATATTACTTTGCTACTAAACACTTTGCTGCAGATACTAAGTTTCCAGGTGTGGTTGAATTGACAACTCAGCTGCTAATACTTGAGAATATTCTTTGGCTCCCCTTGTGTCGAATCAATAAATTTGGGTTGAATACTCTACCCTCGAAAGCTGTTGCGATCCCCTATACTTGTGGGTTATCAAGACCAATTTCTGGCGCCGTTGCCGGGGAGCATAGCTCTATTCTTTGAGTCACTTGGGATTTATATCTGCTGGACACTATGAAGAACTTGAGAGATCCAAAAACCAAGATCTATCCCTCAACTACGAGGGGAGGTAAGGAACTGCCATCTAGCTCTGCACTTGATTCACCTTCTGTTATGAGTAAGTTTGCGACACCTACACCTGCTTCTGCTATTCGTTCTGATATGTCGCATGTTATTGATGATGCCACTTCTGCTATGCATGATACTTATGATGAAACTGCTTCTATGCCTGATACTACTGTGCCCCTTGGTGAATTTCTTGATGAACAAATTGCTAGGGCTAGAGAAAAAGAAATTATTGAATCTGAATACGATGATGATAGTGATGATGAAAATATGCCTGTTATTCCTGAGGGCTATATTTTTGATATGGAATCTTCTGCCACTATTTTAGCTTGCAAAGATAGATATGAGCTTAAGAGGTTATTAGTTAAATGGAACAAAGAATCACTTAGAGATAAAATGAAACCCGACCCTGCTTTTGCTACTTCACCTATTTGTGTTCCTGATAAGGATTATGAATTCTCTGTTGATCCTGATATAATTACTTTGGTTGAATCTGATCCGTTTTATGGCTATGAATCTGAAACTGTTGTGGCATATCTTACTAAGTTAAATGATATAGCTGCCCTGTTCACTAATGATGAGAGATCGTGTTACTTCTATATACTCAAAATATTTCCGTTCTCATTAAAGGGTGATGCTAAGATATGGTTTAATTCTCTTGATCCTGGTTGTGTGCGTAGTCCCCAGGATATGATTTATTACTTCTCTGCTAAATATTTCCCTGCTCATAAGAAACAAGCTGCTTTGAGGGAAATATACAACTTCGTGCAAATTAAAGAAGAGAGTCTCCCACAAGCTTGGGGGAGGCTTCTCAAGTTACTTAATGCTTTGCCTGATCATCCTCTTAAGAAACCTGAAATACTTGATATCTTTTATAATGGACTAACCGATGCTTCCAGAGATTACCTGGATAGTTGTGCTGGTTCTCTTTTCAGGGAAAGAACACAGGATGAAGCTGAAATTCTATTGAATAATATGTTGACAAAAAATAATTGGGCACCTCCTGAGCCAGCTCCTGCTCCAATTACTGAGCCTATTCTTAAACCAACTCCGAAGAAGAGAGGTGTTCTATTCCTCAGTCCCGAAGATATGCAAGAGGCAAAGAAATCTATGAAAGAGAAAGGTATTAAAGCTGAAGACGTTAAGAATTTACCTCCTATTGAAGAAATACATGGTCTTAATATACCGCCTATTGAAGAAACATATGTTCTCAATTCTTTATTTACTGAAGAACCTCCTGATCCCGATATCCCGACAGAGGTAGTAAAGATAAATTCTCTCTATAGATATGATAAAGCTGAAGTCCCTCCTACTAAAATTGCTAGTCAGTGCTTGGATGAGTTTGATAACTTTATGTTTAAGCAAGACGACTTCAATGCTTATTTTGGTAGACAATTAAAAGAAAATGCTTATATGATTAGACACTTGGGTGATTATATGGCTAATATTAAAGGTGAACTTAAACTTGTTAGCAAACATGCTTCTATGGTTACCACTCAAGTAGAACAAGTACTTAAGGCTCAAAAAGAAGTGCTTGATGAAATGAATAGTAAGAAAAATGATTATGCTGTTAGAGTGGCTACTAGAACTGGTAGAATGACTCAGGAACCTTTGTATCCTGAAGGCCACCCTAAGAGAATCGAGCAAGATTCTCAAAGAAATAATATTGATGTTCCTAGTTCTTCTAAAAAGAAGAAGAAGAAAAATGATAGAACTGTGCAAACTTCTAGTGAACCTATTGCTGAACCACCTGATAATCCAAATGATATCTCTATGTCTGATGCTGAAACACAATCTGGTAATGAACATGAACCTAATGAAAATATTAATGATGATGTTCATGATGATGCTCAACCTAGTAATGATAATGATGTAGAAATTGAACCTGCTGTTGATCTTGATAACCCACAATCAAAGAATCAACGTTATGATAAAAGAGACTTTGTTGCTAGGAAACATGGTAAAGAAAGGGAACCTTGGGTTCAGAAACCCATGCCTTTTCCTCCAAAACCATCCAAGAAAAAGGATGATGAGGATTTTGAGCGCTTTGCTGAAATGATTAGGCCTATCTTTTTGCGTATGCGATTAACTGATGTGCTCAAAACAAATCCTTATGCTAAATATATGAAGGATATCATTACTAATAAAAGAAAGATACCGGAAGCTGAGATTTCCACCATGCTTGCTAATTATACTTTTAAGGGTGGAATACCAAAGAAACTTGGAGATCCCGGAGTACCTACTATACCTTGCTCCATTAAAAGAAATTATATTAAAACTGCTTTATGTGATCTTGGAGCCGGTGTTAGTGTTATGCCTCTCTCTTTATATCGTAGACTTGACTTGAATAAGCTGACACCTACTGAAACATCTTTGCAAATGGCTGATAAATCAACTGCTATACCCGTCGGTATCTGTGAGGATGTGCCTGTTGTGGTTGCAAACGTTACTATTTTAACGGACTTTGTTATTCTTGATATTCCCGAGGATGATAGTATGTCTATTATTCTTGGAAGACCTTTTCTTAATACTGCAGGGGCTGTTATTGATTGCAACAAAGGCAATGTCACTTTTCATGTTAATGGTAATGAGCATACGGTACACTTTCCGAGGAAACAACCTCAAGTTCATAATATCAACTCCATTGGAAAAATTCCATCGATTATATTTGGAGGTTTCGAATTTCCTCTTCCTACTGTCAAGAAGAAATATGATATACTTATTATTGGGGATGTGCATATCCCCGTTGAGGTAACCTAGTGTTATTCGAAATTTCTCCGGTTTCATGTTAATCGGAATGAGTTTGTTAACAAGACTTGATCAACCTTGTTAGTGGATTCTTTTTGATGAGCATGAGATGGATGAAACTAGAAGCACAACCTTCTGTACCTTCTCTATACTTTCTGTTAATTAGTAGAAATAAAGTAAAAATAGTATTTTTCTGTCTATTTCCTGGCTTATCCGTGCAATATAAAAATATCCCGAAAATAAAAGTCCTCATAATGACATGCCAATTTAATATGATTTTTTCAGAAATATTTGAGGATTTACTGTGCAAAAATTACCGCGGGAGGAGCTGCCACCTGGCCACGAGGGTGGTGGGCGCCCCCCTTAGGGCGCCCCCTGCCTTGTGGGCCACGGTGGCCCTCCTCCACTTATCCCAGCACCCATCTTCTTCCTCTGTCAAACACAAACCCAAAAAAACCAACTCAAGCACGAGTTCCAGCCACTTTTGCTGTGATTTTCGATCTCCCTGTTCAAAGCTCCTCTCGCAAAACTGCTTGGGGAGATTGTTCCTTGGTATGTGACTCCTCCATTGGTCCAATTAGTTTTTGTTTTAGTGCTTTATTCTTTGCAAATTTGTGCTGCATAGGTGAACATGTTCTTGAGCTTGCATGTCAAATTTATATGGTTCCAAGTAGTTCTAATGCTTGATATAAGCTCTAGGCACTTGTAGGAGTAGTTGCTATCAATATTATTGAGTTCGGTTTACTTTTATTTTGAAGTTACTAAAGATTTCAGATTTTTCAGAGATAAACAATATGCTTAGGAAGATGGTCCAAGGTGGTTCCTCTAAGAAGCAAGGACCTAGGATTGCTATGCGCGATGCTGACGAGGATCCACCAAGAGACGCTCCAGTACGGCCTTGCGAATGGCCGTCGGAAAATTTTATGGACCATGCAGGAATTAAAGAAGAATTCAAAGCATATTTGTGCAATGCCGGTCTTGAGGATTTTGAGGCTAACAAATGCCCCCCGTATCATGATCTCACAAGTTCATTTGTGAGGAGGTTTGAGTATTCATCTTCGCGTAATTCTCCTTCAGTCATGTTTGATCTCTATGACAAATCTTATACCATGGACTTAGAGGATTTCACTTCTGCTTGCAAACTTCCATCATGGGGTAGTGTTAGGGATCCCCCTAAATCTGAATTTAGAAACTTTCTTGCTAGTATAACTGTGGGGGAATCTAGAGATATAACGCAGGCTACCATAGGGAGCATTCACTTTCCTGCTATACATTATTTTGCTCTCTTCATCGGTAGATGCATAAATGCTAAGGATGAAGCATGTCACATGTGTGTCCCTGATCTTAGCATTCTTAGGAGTGCTGTGTTAGGAGACCAATCTTATCATATGGGAGCCATTGTAGCTCGTAGGTTGCATCATAATAGACATAATGGAGATTTCTTTGGAGGAATTTATGCAACCCGCTTAGCTCATTTTCTTGAGATAGACATTTGTGAGGGTGATACGGAGTTGCCTCCTGCATATTTAGATTATGACTCTATGGCTTCGCACCAGTTTGTCGAGAGGCCTGAATCACCTCTCTTATATCGTTTAATTTTTGATAAACGACGTGTTTTCCGTATTACTCTCCCTGCTCCTGCCTTCTTTGATTCACAGACAAAAAGAAGATATGTTATTACCAGAGAGGAGTCAGAAGAGTATGAGAGGAGAGCGGAGGCAGCTCGACTCCACGCTGCAGCTCAGCAGGCGATAACCGCTGCACATCAGTATGATCCCAACTATTCTTCGTCGCATTACAACCCCAGCTACACTTATGTATATCAGCCAGGCCAGCCGTGGCCATAGACCAACTTAGGCGAAAAGCCTAAGCTTGGGGGAGTACGTATTTCTCACCGACATTACATTTATGTTCACACACACTCATTGCTAGATGTTGGTGCTCATACTTTTTCACTGTAATATCCATGCTAGTTTATTTTCTTTTTCCTGCTTTCTTCTTGTGTGTTTGCTAAACCTTAAGAAAAACAAAAAAATAGTAGTAGTTTATTTTTCTGCTGTAGTAGTTATAATTAAAAATAAAACCCAAAAATATTTCCCGTTCTTCTTTTGCTTGTTGGGAGCTTTCCCGTGTAAATAGTTTTTATTTCTTCTCTTTCCTTTGGGGGTCAGTAGGAGAAGACCATGATTAAATTGTTGAAGTGGCTGTTATATGCATTATTGTTCCAGAGCCCATATTGCCTTGTCTTCTCCTTTTTATTGAATGCTCGCAGATTCCAGCTTAGTCCAATGCACGTGAACCCTTATTATTATTCACACCATTCGGTCGTGCAAGTGAAAGGCAATTATGATGATATATGATGGGCTGACTGAGATGACAAAAGCCGGTATGAACTCGACCTCTTTTGTTTTTGTAAATATGATGAGTCCCTCGTTCTTGATTCAGCTTATTATGAATAAACATGTTTGCAATGACAATTAGAGATCATAGTTGCTTGTGCCATGCTTGATTAGCTATGAGTTATAATGATTTATCTTGTGTGCCAACATGCTATTGAGATGGTTATGATGTGGTATGATGGGGTGGTATCCTCCTTTGAATGATTTAAGTGACTTGACTTAGCACATGTTCACGCATGTAGTTGAAACAAATCAACATAGCCTTCACGATATTTATGTTCGTGGTGGATTATATCCTACTCATGCTTGCATCCAATGTTTATTAATTTTAATGCATGTACATGGCTGCTGTCGCTCTCTAGTTGGTCGCTTCCCAGTCTTTTGCTAGCCTTCACTTGTACTAAGCGAGAATACTGCTTGTGCATCCAATCCCTTAAACCCCAAAGTTATTCCAAATGAGTCCACCATACCTTCCTATATGCGGTATCTACCTGCCGTTCCAAGTAAATTTGTATGTGCCAAACTCTAAACCTTCAAATAAACATTCTGTTTTGTATGCTCGAATAGCTCATGTATCAACCAAGGTTGTCCTTATCTTCCGTGTTAGGCGGGTTATTCTCAAGAGGAGTGGACTCTGCTCCTCACTCACAAGAAAATGGCTGGTCACCGGGATGCCCAGTCCCATGCTTTATGCAAACTAAATCAAAATTAATTGCAAACAAAACTTCCCCTGGAACCTGATGTATGTTGGAGGCACTCGTTGTTTCGAGCAAGCCATGGATTGATGCTTGTTGGTGGAGGGGGAGTATAAACTTTACCATTCTGTTTGGGAACTGCCTATAATGTGTTTAGCATGGAAGATATCTCCATCTCTTAGTTGTTACATTGAGAATGAAAGTATACCGCTCAAAATACAATTTACCTCTATTGCAAAACCGAGCTCTGGCACCTCTACAAATCCCTGCTTCCCTCTACGAAGGGCCTATCCATTTACTTTTATGTTGAGTCATCACCCTCTTATTAAAAAGCACTAGCTGGAGAGCACAGCTGTCATTTGCATTCATCACTATTAATTTATATTGGTGTGACTATGATTGGATCTCTTTTACCATGAATTACAATGTCTAGTCAGTCCTTGATCTTTAAAGGTGCTCTGCATTTATGTTTTGCGGTCTCAGAAAGGGCTAGTGAGATACCATCTTGTTATATCATATTATGATTGTTTCGAGAAAGTGTTGTCATCCGAGATTTATTATTATGGCTTGCTAGTTGATTATGCTATTGATATGAGTAATTATGAGACCTGAGAATTATTGCAAATGTGGTTAGTTATGATCTATGCTGAAAACTTGAATGCTGGCTTGACATAGTTACAACAACAAGAGCAAATAGAGTTTGTAAATGTTTTTCTTTCTTTCTTTCAGTTTGTCAACTGAATTGCTTGAGGACAAGCAAGGGTTTAAGCTTGGGGGAGTTGATACGTCTCCGTCGTATCTACTTTTCCAAACAATTTTGCCCTTGTTTTGGACTCTAACTTGTATGATTTGAATGGAACTAACCCGGACTGATGTTGTTTTCAGCATAATTGCCATGGTGTTGTTTTATGTGCAGAAAACAAATATTATCGGAATGAATTGAAACTCCACGGAACATCTTAGAAAAAATAATAATAAATCCTCGCCAAAGATGAAGACCAGGAGGCCTAGACCCTGTCCACGAGGGTGGGGGCGCGCCCCCCCTAGGGCGCGCCCCCTACCTCGTGGGCCACTTGGATGCCCTCCGATGCCAACTCCAACTCTATATATTTGCTTTTGGAGAGAAAAAAATAAGAGAGAAGAAATCATCGCGTTTTACGGTACGGAGCCGCCGCCAAGCCCTAAAACCTCTTGGGAGGGCTGATCTGGAGTCCGTTCGGGGCTTCGGAGAGGGGGATTCGTCGCCGTCGTCATCATCAACCATCCTCCATCACCAATTTCATGATGCTCACCGCCGTGCATGAGTAATTCCATCATAGGCTTGCTGGACGGTGATGGGTTGGATGAGATTTATCATGTAATTGAGTTAGTTTTGTTATGGTTTGATCCCTAGTATCCACTATGTTCTGAGATTGATGTTGCTATGACTTTGCTATGCTTAATGCTTGTCACTAGGGCCCGAGTGCCATGATTTCAGATCTGAACCTATTGTGTTTTCATGAATATATGTGAGTTCTTGATCCTATCTTGGAAGTCTATAGTCATCTACTATGTGTTACGATCCGGCAACCCCGAAGTGACAATAATCGGGACCACTCCCGGTGATGACCATAGTTTGAGGAGTTCATGTATTCACTATGTGCTAATGCTTTGTTCTGGTTCTCTATTAAAAGGAGGCCTTAATATAATATCCCTTAGTTTCCAATAGGACCCCGCTGCCACAGGAGGGTAGGGCAAAAGATGTCATGCAAGTTCTTTTCCATAAGCACGTATGACTATATACGGAATACATGCCTACATTACATTGATGAATTGGAGCTAGTTCTGTGTCACCCTATGTTATGGCTGTTACATGATGAACCGCATCCGGCATAATTATCCATCACTGATCCGGTGCCTACGAGTTTTCCATATACTGGTTTGTCAGGACCCCGACTCAATGCCACATCGATCTAGCATGTAACACCTCATATCACTTTGCGGCCTCACGCACGGTATTCCCACGGGTGTCGCCTTACCTTAGCCCGGGACCGTTTTGCGCCTTTTGGCACACGTATATGATAGTGTCGCTAGCATCCATATGATAAGGAGCCCGGGCTGACATGGCTAGTCGTAAACCCAAAGTGGCATAGACCTACAGGGACAGGCATCCATGACCCAGCATCGAACGTGTCGGTCATCAGCGAGTGAATCCAGGCTGTAGCACTGGGCTAGCAGGACTCCGGTGAACCGGGCTGTAGCAGGCTAACAGGACTCCGGTATTCATCGCGTGACATTTCCCCGAAGGGACAGACACAGGAACGAAGAAGGACACATGCCGGCCAACCTAAGTGTTCCGGAGCAGTAGCAAGCTACCATGGCTCGGTGGAAACGCTAGGAGACATTTCTCGGTAAGAGAGGCTACTAAAGATAACCAACTAGATGGTCAGATCCCACACATACCAAGCATTTCAATAACATACACACAATATGCTCGATATGTGCAAATACAACATGGCATCACAACATGACTCTACGACTCAAGTAATTTATTCATTAGGCTCCGAGGAGCGAGACATTACAAACATGGGTCTCATGACCCAACAATCAGAGCATACAAGTCAAAGCACAAGCAGAAGCTATCATGTCTGAGTACAGACATCTATAAATGAAAAAGGCTGAGAAGCCTGACTATCTATCAGATCCTGCCGAGGGCACAAGATCGTAGCTGAGGTATCAAGCTAAACGTCGAAGTCCACGCTGAACTACTAGCGAGACCGAAGTCTCTCTGCAAAAACATAAATAGGCAAACGTGAGTACAAATGTACCCAGCAAGACTTACATCAGAACTATCTACATATGCATCATTATCAACAAAGGGGATGGTGGGGTTTAACTGCAGCAAGCCAGCTTGACTCGGTGGCTATCCTAAACTACGACTGCAAGCGACTCTTTTGAGGTGGCGCACACGAGTCCACATATTCACCATATCAATACACCACTATGGATCCGCTCCCGTCTCCCTACGAGAACGCCATCCATAGCACTCACGCTTATCTTGCGCATTTTAAAGTATCCACTTTCACTTGTCTATGAACTGATATAAGCAACCCAGAAGTCCTTTACCACGGACACGGCTATTCGAATAGATGATGTTAACCCTGCAGGGGTGTACTTCTTCATACATGTTTCCACCACTTAGCGTCTGCACACGACATGTGCTCGGCAGACTTCAAGCGAAAGCCGACATGGGTGTAGACCACGACGTACCTAAACACCTAAGTCTCTAGTCCAGGTTTATCGCCTATTCGGGTTCCATCCATGAGGAGATCCGGCCGGAGTTTCGCTCACAGCCCCAAACGATGTGAACAGGATTCCGTGACACCAAACGGGCGCCCGGTATACCCGGCCACGTGCCTACCGCATCACAGCCCACCCCTACGGTCAGCGCTGTCCACGGCCTCCAGCATACTACAAACACCAGAAACTACTTGCAACTCCTGGACAGAGGACAAGGGTGAATAAGAAGTCGAGCGGGGTCATATTTCAGGGCCCAATGTATGGTAGTAGCTGAATCATGGATCACAAACACAGAACTCAGTTCCTGAGGACGGCTTCAATGAGACAACCCACCATGTACTCCTACATGGCCTCTCACCGACACCTTTTACCAAATCGTGTTCACACACTTAGCTCACACACAGTAGGACATGTTCACCCGCCTCTGATTCATCCCCGATGAATCAGACCTGACTCAACTCTAAGCAGTAGCAGGCATGACAAACAAGCATGAATGAGTAGGCACATCAGGGCTCAAACAACTCCTACTCATGCTAGTGGGTTTCATCTATTTACTGTGGCAATGACAGGTCATGCAAAGGATAAAGGGGTTCAGCTACCGCAGCAAGTAACAAATATGTCGTTGTTGTCCTAATGCAGTAAAAGAGAGCAGGAGCGAGAGAGTGGGATTTTATCGGAATGAACAAGGGGGTTTTGCTTGCCTGGCACTCCTGAAGATAGCATTGAGTCTTCATCAGTGTCAACGATCACATCATCGGTATCACGTCTATCGAGAGGGGACAATACCGGCAACACAGAAGGAACACGATCAATGCAATGCGCAATATGATGCATGCTATGACATGGCAATATGAATGTGTGTTGAGCTAATGCACCTGGCTATGATTTAAATGAAGTTGGTTTGAATACATGATTCAAATTCCAACTCCATATATGATTATTTAAATGCCCTTTAATTGATTTGTGCTAAACAGCAGCTATAAGTTGTTCTAACATGCATGAAAATAGTACAGATGGATAGATTGGATTTTTCTGATCATTTTTCATATATAAATTATTTAATTTGGAGTTACGGTTGAATTTCTATGAATTTTAGAAGTTTTAGGCATTTTCTGAAATTAATAAATCATTTAAGAATTATTTAAATTCCAGAAAGGAATTATTACGTCATCATGACCTCATAGTGACGTCAGCAGGTCAACGGGCGGTCCAGGTCAAACCTGACGTGTGGGGTCCACACGTCAGTGACACAGGGGCTAATCCCGCGTTGACTCGGGCTTTGACCCGCTACGAGGCCCGCTGTCAGTGTCACAGGGTTAGTTAGCAGGGTCATTAGCCCCTAATGACGACGCCACGTCAGCACGCCGGAGACCAGCCGACGGCGACCACAGAACACGGCGGGGCACGCCGGACTTGCGCTAGAGGCGTCAGTTTGGCGCGCTGAGGGCACCAGGGGATGGCCCTTGCTCCCGCGCATCCAGAGGACCGAGTGGGAGGTCGTGGGGTCGCCGGAACTCATGCCGGCGACGAGCTTTGGCGGCGATGGTGTTTGGTGGTGCTCGGGCGCGTCGCTACGGTGCATCAGTGAGCAAATGGAGAGGCTGGGCAGCACCTGCTAGACATGGGGAGCACTAAGAGCAGCTCAGTGAGGCCAGGGGAGCACGGAGGCTATGCGTGCAGCAGCAATGGCGGACGGTGGCTTCGGTGCTCGTGGGGAACGGCGCTACGGCACGGAGGGGAGCATGCTGAGTTAGGGGAGAGGGTCAGTGACTCACGGCGATGACGAGGGGACGCTCGGCGAGGTCGGGGACGGTCCGGAGCCGGCGAATTTGACGAAGATGGCCGGCGGTCCCGAGGTTGAAGAAGGCATCGAGGGCGGTGTTGTGGCACGTCCGGGGCCTCGTGGCTCGTTGAGGAGGTAGAGGGAGGACCGGCGGAGCTTCCCGGGGCATCGATGAGCCGTGGGGTGGCCGGTAGCCACGGTGGCTCTCGTCGGTGGCGGCGGCTCCGTTCGGTCGCGGGAGGGGAAACAGAGGAGCGAGGGGGAGGGAGGTCCAGAGAGCGAGGGGGAAGTGAGAGGGGGTCGGGGCTGCGTGGCGTCGCGGGAGGGACCAGGGAAGGAGGAGGCAGCCAGGCAGGGAGGAGGTGGCCTCCTCGGCCGCGCGCGTGCGAGCACGCAGCTGCTCCCACTGGCAAGAGGAAGACGACAGGGGGGGAGTAGCGGTGGCGGGCTGGGCCGCGCTGGGCCGGCTACAGGTAAGTGGCTCAGGTAGGCTTCTGTTCTTTTTATTTTTTTTCTTCTGTTTTGTTTTATTTAATTTATTTTGCCACTGTTTTGAATTTAAAATAATTCAAACAATGCCAAAAACTCCTCTGAATATTTTATATTGCTAAATGGACTTTTCCAAAAGCTTATAAAATATATCAGGGGTGTTTGAAATTATATTCTAATTATATGAATATAATTCAAATTCAAATAGCTAATGAATTAAATCCAAAGTCCCAAAAATAATTCCTTAAAAATGTTCAATATTTTGGTTGGGACCAGAACCCTTACCAAAAATTATCAAACATTTAAGAAGAGCATTTTGGAGCAATGAATGAGATTTCTAGGGTTTTTGCCCCTCTTTTATTTAAGTTTTTGAGGCTTCCAAAATTCCCTCAGTTCAAATTTTCAGAATTTAAACATGATGCACACATGAGCTAGCCTAGAGCACTACCAGCAGCTAGGGATGTGACAACTCACCCCCACTAAACAAGAATCTCGTCTCGAGATTCAAGCGTAGGGTAAGATGAAGGGGAAACGCAAACTAGTATAATCTTCACGATCCAGGTTGCACTTCAAATGAACGTTGTTTCGATCACCATCTTTGTCTTGTCGTCTTGTTCTGAGAACTCCAATTGACATGACAATGAGAGGAAAGGGAAACTCTAGCAGGATCGATCTTCTAGAAGACCGAACAACTCACGGAATGAGACATAGAGCCATCTCTTGGGTTGAGACACGAGATACACATCAAGAGGGGTGGAAAGAAACGGATGACGAAGGTTCACTAGGTGGACAACAATTTCACGCTTAAGAAGGTGGTAAACGATTGCCCACATAGCGAGGAGTTGAGTTGCCATGATACCACGACGAAACATCCTGGAGGAGGGTGATTCGTAGATTATTGCCTTAAGTGGCAAAAGAATTACCTTTGATTCAAAGATCATTGAAACTCTTTATACCAGCCTAAGGCAATCACAAGCGATCATTTGGAGGGGGTCGGTAGAATGGCATACTCGGACTTGGATGATGTGGATTACCTTGTTGAAGACAACGTAATGGATGAATTTGCCTATCACCGGAAATGGAAGAGACCCATGGTAGAATGGCACATTGGCGGTGCAAGCTGGGAACAAAATGCAAATGCTGGGAATGATTCTAGTAACTGAGGAGAGGCTCAACAATAGAGAGTGAATTCACTGTTTGAAAAGGTCATAGCATTGCCGAGGAAACTGAGAGCAAACCCAGTTAGTGCCGATGATAACACGTAGCGCTTGGGCGTGCTCTCAAGAACTTGAGCATTTCCATATTCATCTAGGTTTTATCAACAACCGCGTCAAGGGTGCTGACAACACAACATACTACCATGATGAATAGCGATGGACGATGCAGATGCGAAGGAGGATAACACTTTCTCAGATTTCACCTTAGCGAGGCCAAGCAAATAAAATCTGGATGATCGACCGAGAGACATTTAGCACTCCGCTTCTAATGTTCTCCTTGATGTGCTAGCGTAACCCATTCATAGATATGGTTTGATATCTAGAACATCAAGTAAAGGTCGGACTTCGGGAGCACAAGAATCCATAAGGAACAACTAGGGAGGTAAATCCTACGAAATCCTTATGGGGAGGTGGCCAACTTCCTCAATCAAGATATTATAATAACAGGGCTACCGGATGGGTGTGTTGGCCACGACATCCACCTTACCGGTTATCGAGAGACCAATATTATAGTTCTTGGGGAAATGTTCCAACCATCATATCTGCCTGAGATTCAGATCTGGTTGGTGTCAGAATATTCCAGGCTCATCGAGTCTAGGAAGAAAAATGAAAGTTTGCAACACAAATCGACGAGATGACGTTGCGAGATTCTCGGGAGATGAACTACGATAGCAAGCTCCAAAACATGAGCGGGTTCTGCTACAAACATGTGAACACGTTGTCCCAGACAAGCATGACCACAAAGTAGTCTTATAATAAAACACTACCGAGTTCAGGTGGGGAACCATCATTAATGACATCGAAGTCTCCACGCGTGGAAGTCCAAAGAGTTCACCTTGGACAGACTCCTTTATCTTTGAACAACTCAATCAGTGGCTTGGTGTGCTCGGAACACATATGGAATGAAGGTTGCAAGTCTCCAGACCACAGAATACTTCGCACGTATGCATGACTGACTTGGGATGATTCCAGAGGAAGCAAAACTAACTTTCTCAAATTCACGGCGGCAACTTTCACCAAATGCACGTGTATAAGAGGAAGTCACTCCTTTCATCAAACAAATACTTCATGAGCTAGCATGAAGAAAATGCTTTCAAAAGTTTCCAACACTAGCTTTAATGTCCAACAAAATCATGGAGGAGATAAGGATGTTGTCAATGGGCTCAACAACAATTCATCTGGGTTTCCTTTTAAAAGGAATTCCATAGTTAAGTGAACACGGTGATAGCATTGGTCAGGCCAAAGATGTAATGGTGTATGCTCGAGGGATCAACCACGAATAAGACAACATTACGAGCATCATTGGTACTGATTTGATTTGACGATAGCCCACACTCAAATCAAAGGATTGATAAGACAATAGGTCCAGCAACTGATCACAGGGACCAATCGATGAAGATATCATCTTTCTTCAACACACACTACACAAGATTATCCCTTTGGAACGAACTAAGTCAGGCAAGCTTTTATCCTCCAACTCTCCAAGTTGTTGTCTAGCTTAACCAACTAGCTCAGGGTATCCAACACAGATTCTTGGAGAAAGGGTGGTTCATAAGAAACCAACTTGATCACAAGCCCAACATAACAGTCAGGAAATAACCCGGTAACGCTTCCAAGAAGATATTTGGAAAGTCACGAACCACCGGTATGTTACTAAGCTCGAGAACAATCTTGCTTTTCAGGGCAAGGCGATATGATCAATAGAGCAAGGATTTGAAATAATCCTAACTCATCGATCGAGGAGTGAACCACGAGAATGGACTAGGTAGCACGATCAATCTTAGAATGATGATTCAATAACCAACACACTAAGAATGAAATTATTGTCCTTTAACTACCAAGCAACAAGGTTGCTAGCAGTATTGATTTCACACATCACAATTCATTTGTCGGTATTCCGGTTGCATCAACACGAGGGCCGAGGAATGACTAATGATGGTGAGAAGTATCACTGTACCAAGAGTTCATAGGATGGTGTGCAATTCCTACAACAATCCCGATATAAAATATGTAATACTCCAAGGTAGAGCAGAACAAAAGCTGGATTAGCAATTTGATCTACGGAGCACAACTTCTTTGACCCAATCCTGGATATGGATGAGGTACCGGAGTTTGTTTCTCCTAGTCATTCCGGAATAGAATGGCTTGACAGACCACAAGAGTAATAGGCATCGATGAACGAATGCACACATAATCTTAACTACAATTGATAGACGAAGGTCAGTAGACAACTAAAAAGGGACAACTCAAAGAAACATATGATTTTCTGAGTTGTGGATGCATGGTTTAGCATGTCGAACGAAGTTCAACATATTTCTTCCGGATAACCCATGCAGAAAAGTAGAACTGGCAGAGCCATAACATATAATGGAGAACTCATCAAGAGCACTCTGGATGTGATCGTTTAGTTCAACGAGGAACTTCTGCCATAAGTAGTTCATGGTATTTGGAAGAAGAAGATACCACGGACTTCAAGGACTATCACAAAGGTTACTAATAACCTAAGGGAGCTAGCAATTACTATCAACATGAAGTAAGTAGGGTGAATCTCGGGTTCAAAACCCAAGGAGTAGAATACCTACTACTAAGTGGCATCACAGGATGCTTTCGAGAATAAAGGCCAGAATCTCACACTGGGAACACAAAACGTTGCTAGATTACTAGGTGACTCCCTAAATACCTAGGGTCATAATAGTAACTCCAACATAAAAGTCAAGGCAATAGAATACCTGAACTCAACAATTAGTGTGATTAATCTGGCCCATGGGCACATTGAAACGGAAAGAAAGGATTTGCAAATGCATCAGACTACTTAGAAACCTGGGATGACTCGGACAGCATAACGGCTGTAAATGCTCAGAAAAGATTTGAGACATTCACAAAATGGTGGCATAACCACTCAGAAGCACAATATCAAGGTTTCGAGATCAACAATTAACATACAGAAGTAGTAGGAACTGAAACGAGGCTTAAGTCCAACAATCTATAAGTCTACGGATTAGTAACACGTGATCCTGATAGAAAGAAGAGATAGCCTAGTTCTTAATCCCCGTAGAAGAGAAGATGATGACTCAGATCAGAAGGCATAAGGTGTAAGGAGTAAAAAGAGCCTTACGCTCCATCCCACAATCAATTCCCTTACATAACTAAAGAATTTCTAGACTCAACTTCGACCAGTTTGGCTTGGTAACCTACAGGCAGTCAAGCTCTGATACCAACGCTGTCAGGACCCCGACTAAATGCCACATCGATCTAGCATGTAACACCTCATATCACTTTGCGGCCTCACGCACGGTATTCCCACGGGTGTCGCCTTACCTTAGCCCGGGACCGTTTTGCGCCTTTTGGCACACGTATATGATAGTGTCGCTAGTATCCATATGATAAGGAGCCCGGGCTGACATGGCTAGTCGTAAACCCAAAGTGGCACAGACCTACAGGGACAGGCATCCATGACCCAGCATCGAACGTGTCGGTCATCAGCGAGTGAATCCAGGCTGTAGCACTGGGCTAGCAGGACTCCGGTGAACCGGGCTGTAGCAGGCTAACAGGACTCCGGTATTCATCGCGTGACATTTCCCCGAAGGGACAGACACAGGAACGAAGAAGGACACATGCCGGCCAGCCTAAGTGTTCCGGAGCAGTAGCAAGCTACCATGGCTCGGTGGAAACGCTAGGAGACATTTCCCGGTAAGAGAGGCTACTAAAGATAAACAACTAGATGGTCAGATCCCACACATACCAAGCATTTCAATAACATACACACAATATGCTCGATATGTGCAAATACAACATGGCATCACAACATGACTCTACGACTCAAGTAATTTATTCATTAGGCTCCGAGGAGCGAGACATTACAAACATGGGTCTCATGACCCAACAATCAGAGCATACAAGTCAAAGCACAAGCAGAAGCTATCATGTCTGAGTACAGACATCTATAAATGAAAAAGGCTGAGAAGCCTGACTATCTATCAGATCCTGCCGAGGGCACAAGATCGTAGCTGAGGTATCAAGCTAAACGTCGAAGTCCACGGTGAACTACTAGCGAGACCGAAGTCTCTCTGCAAAAACATAAATAGGCAAACGTGAGTACAAATGTACCCAACAAGACTTACATCAGAACTATCTACATATGCATCATTATCAACAAAGGGGATGGTGGGGTTTAACTGCAGCAAGCCAGCTTGACTCGGTGGCTATCCTAAACTACGACTGCAAGCGACTCTTTTGAGGTGGCGCACACGAGTCCACATATTCACCATATCAATACACCACTATGGATCCGCTCCCGTCTCCCTACGAGAACGCCATCCATAGCACTCACGCTTATCTTGCGCATTTTAAAGTATCCACTTTCACTTGTCTATGAACTGATATAAGCAACCCAGAAGTCCTTTACCACGGACACGGCTATTCGAATAGATGATGTTAACCCTGCAGGGGTGTACTTCTTCATACATGTTTCCACCACTTAGCGTCTGCACACGACATGTGCTCGGCAGACTTCAAGCGAAAGCCGATGTGGGTGTAGACCACGACCTACCTAAACACCTAAGTCTCTAGTCCAGGTTTATCGCCTATTCGGGTTCCATCCATGAGGAGATCCGGCCGGAGTTTCGCTCACAGCCCCAAACGATGTGAACAGGGTTCCGTGACACCAAACAGGCGCCCGGTATACCCGGCCACGTGCCTACCGCATCACAGCCCACCCCTACGGTCAGCGCTGTCCACGGCCTCCAGCATACTACAAACACCAGAAACTACTTGCAACTCCTGGACAGAGGACAAGGGTGAATAAGAAGTCGAGCGGGGTCATATTTCAGGGCCCAATGTATGGTAGTAGCTGAATCATGGATCACAAACACAGAACTCAGTTCCTGAGGACGGCTTCAATGAGACAACCCACCATGTACTCCTACATGGCCTCTCACCGACACCTTTTACCAAATCGTGTTCACACACTTAGCTCACACACAGTAGGACATGTTCACCCGCCTCTGATTCATCCCCGATGAATCAGACCTGACTCAACTCTAAGCAGTAGCAGGCATGACAAACAAGCATGAATGAGTAGGCACATCAGGGCTCAAACAACTCCTACTCATGCTAGTGGGTTTCATCTATTTACTGTGGCAATGACAGGTCATGCAAAGGATAAAGGGGTTCAGCTACCGCAGCAAGTAACAAATATGTCGTTGTTGTCCTAATGCAGTAAAAGAGAGCAGGAGCGAGAGAGTGGGATTTTATCGGAATGAACAAGGGGGTTTTGCTTGCCTGGCACTCCTGAAGATAGCATTGAGTCTTCATCAGTGTCAACGATCACATCATCGGTATCACGTCTATCGAGAGGGGACAATACCGGCAACACAGAAGGAACACGATCAATGCAATGCGCAATATGATGCATGCTATGACATGGCAATATGAATGTGTGTTGAGCTAATGCACCTGGCTATGATTTAAATGAAGTTGGTTTGAATACATGATTCAAATTCCAACTCCATATATGATTATTTAAATGCCCTTTAATTGATTTGTGCTAAACAGCAGCTATAAGTTGTTCTAACATGCATGAAAATAGTACAGATGGATAGATTGGATTTTTCTGATCATTTTTCATATATAAATTATTTAATTTGGAGTTACGGTTGAATTTCTATGAATTTTAGAAGTTTTAGGCATTTTCTGAAATTAATAAATCATTTAAGAATTATTTAAATTCCAGAAAGGAATTATTGCGTCATCATGACCTCATAGTGACGTCAGCAGGTCAACGGGCGGTCCAGGTCAAACCTGACGTGTGGGGTCCACACGTCAGTGACACAGGGGCTAATCCCGCGTTGACTCGGGCTTTGACCCGCTACGAGGCCCGCTGTCAGTGTCACAGGGTTAGTTAGCAGGGTCATTAGCCCCTAATGACGACGCCACGTCAGCACGCCGGAGACCAGCCGACGGCGACCACAGAACACGGCGGGGCACGCCGGACTTGCGCTAGAGGCGTCAGTTTGGCGCGCTGAGGGCACCAGGGGATGGCCCTTGCTCCCGCGCATCCAGAGGACCGAGTGGGAGGTCGTGGGGTCGCCGGAACTCATGCCGGCGACGAGCTTTGGCGGCGATGGTGTTCGGTGGTGCTTGGGCGCGTCGCTACGGTGCATCAGTGAGCAAATGGAGAGGCTGGGCAGCACCTGCTAGACATGGGGAGCACTAAGAGCAGCTCAGTGAGGCCAGGGGAGCACGGAGGCTATGCGTGCAGCAGCAATGGCGGACGGTGGCTTCGGTGCTCGTGGGGAACGGCGCTACGGCACGGAGGGGAGCATGCTGAGTTAGGGGAGAGGGTCAGTGACTCACGGCGATGACGAGGGGACGCTCGGCGAGGTCGGGGACGGTCCGGAGCCGGCGAATTTGACGAAGATGGCCGGCGGTCCCGAGGTTGAAGAAGGCATCGAGGGCGGTGTTGTGGCACGTCCGGGGCCTCGTGGCTCGTTGAGGAGGTAGAGGGAGGACCGGCGGAGCTTCCCGGGGCGTCGGTGAGCCGTGGGGTGGCCGGTAGCCACGGTGGCTCTCGTCGGTGGCGGCGGCTCCGTTCGGTCGCGGGAGGGGAAACAGAGGAGCGAGGGGGAGGGAGGTCCAGAGAGCGAGGGGGAAGTGAGAGGGGGTCGGGGCTGCGTGGCGTCGCGGGAGGGACCAGGGAAGGAGGAGGCAGCCAGGCAGGGAGGAGGTGGCCTCCTCGGCCGCGCGCGTGCGAGCACGCAGCTGCTCCCACTGGCAAGAGGAAGACGACAGGGGGGGAGTAGCGGTGGCGGGCTGGGCCGCGCTGGGTCGGCTACAGGTAAGTGGCTCAGGTAGGCTTCTGTTCTTTTTATTTTTTTCTTCTGTTTTGTTTTATTTAATTTATTTTGCCACTGTTTTGAATTTAAAATAATTCAAACAATGCCAAAAACTCCTCTGAATATTTTATATTGCTAAATGGACTTTTCCAAAAGCTTATAAAATATATCAGGGGTGTTTGAAATTATATTCTAATTATATGAATATAATTCAAATTCAAATAGCTAATGAATTAAATCCAAAGTCCCAAAAATAATTCCTTAAAAATGTTCAATATTTTGGTTGGGACCAGAACCCTTACCAAAAATTATCAAACATTTAAGAAGAGCATTTTGGAGCAATGAATGAGATTTCTAGGGTTTTTGCCCCTCTTTTATTTAAGTTTTTGAGGCTTCCAAAATTCCCTCAGTTCAAATTTTCAGAATTTAAACATGATGCACACATGAGCTAGCCTAGAGCACTACCAGCAGCTAGGGATGTGACAGGTTTACGCTTATTTACTTTCCCACTGCTACTGTTACAATCACTACAAAATACCAAAAACATTACTTTTGCTGTCTTTACTTTTGTTGCCGCTACCACCACTATCATATTACTTTGCTGCTAAACACTTTGCTGCAGATATTAAGTTTCCAGGTGTGGTTGAATTGACAACTCAGTTGCTAATACTTGAGAATATTCTTTGGCTCCCCTTGTGTCGAATCAATAAATTTGGGTTGAATACTCTACCCTCGAAAGCTGTTGCGATCCCCTATACTTGTGGGTTATCAATACTCTAGATGCATGCTGGATACCGGTCGATGAGTGGAGTAATAGTAGTAGATGCAGGCAGTAGTCGGTCTACTTGTCTCGGACGTGATGCCTATATACATGATCATACCTAGATATTCTCATAACTATGCTCAATTCTGTCAATTGCTCAACAGTAATTCGTTCACCCGCCGTAGAATACTTATGCTCTTGAGAGAAGCCACTAGTGAAACCTATGGCCCCGGGTCTATCTTCATCATATTAATCTTCCAATACTTAGTTATTTCCTTTGCTTTTTTACTTTGCTTTTATTTTACTTTGCATCTTTATCATAAAAATACCAAAAATATTATCTTATCTTATCTATCAGATCTCACACTCGTAAGTGGCCGTGTAAGGATTGACAACCCCTTATCGCGTTGGTTGCGAGGATTTATTTTTTTTGTGCAGGTACAAGGGACTCGCGCGTAGCCTCCTACTGGATTGATACCTTGGTTCTCAAAAACTGAGGGAAATACTTACGCTACTTTGCTGCATCATCCCTTCCTCTTCGGGGAAAACCAACGCAGTGCTCAAGAGGTAGCAAGAAGGATTTCTGGCGCCGTTGCCGGGGAGGTTCGCGCAAGTCAAGATCTGACTCCCGACAACGAGCCATTTCTAGCGCCGTTGCGAGGGAGTCTATGCAAAAGTCAATATACCAAGTACCCATCACAATCCCTATCTCCCGCATTACATTATTTGCCATTTGCCTCTCGTTTTCCTCTCCCCCACTTCACCCTGGCCGTTTTATTCGCCCTCTCTCTCTATCCTCCCTCTCTTTCTCTATTTGCCTCTTTTTGCCCGCTTGCTTTTTGTTTGCTTGTGTGTTAGTTTGCTTGCTTGTTACGATGGCTCAAGATAATACTAAATTGTGTGACTTTACCAATACCAACAACAATGATTTTATTAGCACTCCGTTTGCTCCTCTTACCGATGATGAATCTTGTGAAATTAATACTGCTTTGCTGAATCTTGTCATGAAAGATCCATTTTCCGGCCTTCCTAGTGAAGATGCCGCTACCCATCTAAATAGCTTCGTTGATTTGTGTGATATGCAAAAGAAGAAAGATGTGGATAATGATATTTTTAAACTGAAGCTACTTCCTTTTTCGCTTACAGATCGTGCTAAAGCTTGGTTCTCGTCTTTGCCTAAAAATAGCATTGATTCATGGAATAAGTGCAAAGATGCTTTTATCTCTAAGTATTTTCCTCCTACTAAGATCATCTCCCTTAGAAACGATATTATGAATTTTAAGCAACTTGATCATGAACATGTTGCACAAGCTTGGGAGAGGATGAAATTAATGATACGTAATTGCCCTACTCATGGTTTGCATCTGTGGATGATTATACAAAAAATTTATGCCGGATTGAATTTTGCTTCTAGAAATCTTTTAGATTCGGCCGCGGGAGGCACTTTTATGGAAATCACTTTAGGAGAAGCTACTAAACTCCTAGATAATATTATGGTTAATTATTCTTAATGGCATACTGAAAGATCCACTAATAAAAAGGTGCATGCGATAGAAGAAATTAATGTCTTGAGCAGAAAGATGGATGAACTTATGAAATTATTTGCTAGTAAAAGTGTTTCTTCTGATCCTAATGATATGCCCTTGTCTACTTTGATTGAGAATAATAATGAATCTATGGATGTGAATTTTGTTGGTAGGAACAATTTTGGTAACAACGCGTATAGAGGAAATTTTAATCCTAGGCCTTATCCTAGTAATCCCTCTAATAATTATGGTAATTCCTACAACAATTCTTATGGAAATTATAATAAGATGCCCTCTGATTTTGAATCTAATATTAAAGAATTTATTACTTCGCAAAAGAATTTTAATGCTTTGATTGAAGAAAAGTTGCTTAGGATTGATGAGTTGGCTAGGAACGTTGATAGAATTTCTGTTGATGTTGATTCTTTGGAACTTAGATCTATTCCACCTGAGCATGATATCAATGAGTCTCTCAAAGCCATGAGAATTTCCATTTATGAGTGCAAAGAAAGAACCACTAGGATGCGTGCTAAGAAATATGCCTTTATAAGAGCGTGTTCTTCTAGTTCCTATGAAAATAAAGATGAATGTCTAAAAGTTATTGATGTGTCTCCTATTAAATATTTGTTTTGCAATATGAATCTTAATAATGATGGGACTGAATATGATCCACCTTTACCTAGAAGGCATTCCAAGAATTCGGAGTTTTTAGATCTTGATGCTAAAATTGATGAAAGTGGGATTGAAGAAATTAAAACCCTAGATGTTGTTAAACCCACTATTTTGGATTTAAAGGAATTTAATTATTAAAATTTCTCTTTGATTGATTGTATTTCCTTGTTGCAATCCGTGCTAAATTCTCCTCACGCTTATAGTCAAAATAAATCGTTCACTAAACATATTGTTGATGCCTTGATGCAATCTTATGAAGAAAAACTTGAATTAGAAGTATCTATCCCTAGAAAACTTTATGATGAGTGGGAACCTACTATTAAAATTAAAATTAAAGATCATGAATGCTATGCTTTGTGTGATTTGGGTGCTAGTGTTTCCACGATTCCAAAGACTTTGTGCGATTTGTTAGGTTTCCGTGATTTTGATGATTGCTCTCTAAACTTGCACCTTGCGGATTCCACTATTAAGAAACCTATGGGAAGAATTAATGATGTTATTATTGTTGCAAATAGGAATTATGTGCCCGTAGATTTTATTTTTCTTGACATAGATTGCAATCCTTCATCTCGTATTATTCTTGGTAGACCTTTCCTTAGAACAATTGGTGCAATTATTGATATGAAGGAAGGAAATATTAGATTCCAATTTCCATTAAGGAAAGGCATGGAGCACTTTCTTAGAAAGAAAATTAAATTACCTTATGAATCTATTATGAGAGCCACTTATGGATTGCCTACCAAAGATGGCAATACCTAGATCTATCCTTGCTTTTTATGCCTAGCTAGGGGCGTTAAACGATAGCGCTTGTTGGGAGGCAACCCACTTTTATTTTTATTCCTTGCTTTTTTATCCTGTTTAGTAATAAATAATTTATTTAGCCTCTGTTTAGGTTGTGTTTTTTGAGTTTAATTAGTGTTTGTGCCTAGTAGAACCGTTGGGAAGACTTGGGGAAAGTCTTGTTAATCTTGCTGTAAAAAACTGAAACTTTAGCGCTCACGAGAACTGCTGCCGTTTTTATTTGGAAAGTGATATTTAGTTAATTATTTTTGCAGATGATTAATAGATAAATTACACACGTCTAGCAATTTATTTTAGAATTTTTGGGGTTCCAGATCTTGTGCTAGCTACAGATTACTACAGACTGTTTTGTTTTTGACAGATTCTGTTTTTCGTGTGTTGTTTGCTTATTTTGATGAATCTATGGCTAGTAAAATAGTTTATAAACCATAGAGAAGTTGGAATACAGTAGGTTTAAAACCAATATAAATAAATAATGAGTTCATTACAGTACCTTGAAGTGGTCTTTTGTTTTCTTTCGCTAACGGAGCTCACGAGATTTTCTACTTTAAGTTTTGTGTTGTGAAGTTTTCAAGTTTTGGGAAAAGATTTGATGGATTATGGAACAAGGAGTGGCAAGAGCCTAAGCTTGGGGATGCCCATGGCACCCCCAAGATAATCTAAGGACACCTAAAAGCCAAAGCTTGGGGATGCCCCGGAAGGCATCCCCTCTTTTCGTCTACTTCTATCGGTAACTTTACTTGGAGCTATATTTTTATTCACCACATGATATGAGTTTTGCTTGGAGCGTCTTGTATGATTTGAGCATTTGCTTTTTAGTTTACCACAATCATCCTTGCTGTACACACCTTTTGAGAGACCATACATGATTTGGAATTTGTTAGAATACTCTATGTGGTTCACTTATATCATTTGAGTTATATAGTTTTGCTCTAGTACTTCACTTATATCTTTTAGAGCACGGTGGTGGATTTTTTTATAGAAATTACTTTTTTTCCGAATACACAAGTTGCGTATCATTCCATTGACAGGTTGGGAGAGAGTACAAGGGTGAGCGTCTTAGGCCTCGTACACATGAGATGGCGGGCCTAGGTCCTAGTTGAGCAGCGAGGGAGGGAGGATGCTCAGCCTCATAGTTTACATCTTATGTTACAGAAATGATCCTCTCGAGCGCTTTGGCGCCGGCTCTTGCCCAGAGTTTTGCCTCCTGTTTTATGTCCTCGACAAGTTTGTTGTAGGAGGGTGCAGCATTGTCGAAGATAGCTGCCTTGCGATGCTTCCAAAGTGCCCAAGAGATGAGGATGATGATGGAGTTCGTCCCTTTTTGGAGGCAGGCTGGCACGCTGGCCATCGTTGGCATCCACCAGTCGAAGAAGCTGGAAGCGCCATCAGGGGGAGAGGTGGGAATGCGGCACCATGCCATGATGTCGTGCCAAATGATGCGCTAGAAGACGCAGCCGACGAGAAGGTGGTGCAGTGTCTCGTTGTCTTGGTTGCACAACTTGCAAATGGGGTCATGAGGAATGTTGTGGCGTGCTCTCCAGTTGGCGGTCCAGCATCTGTTGAGAGAGGCAAGCCATACGAAGATCTTCGCATTGGAAGGAGCGCAAGTCTTCCAAATGGGGCGCCAGCACCGATGAACAACGCGTGGTAGGCTGAACACGCGGAGTAGCTCCCATCGGCCGTCCATTTCCAGGACAGCTTGTCGGGTTCGTTGGAGAGCTAGATAGTTTGGAGCACCCTCTATAGCTCGACATATTCGATGACTGCGCGGGGGTATAGGGTGCCGTGGATGTCAGCGATCTAGCCTCTGTTGTTGAGAGCGTCGCTGACAAGGCGTTGGCTTCGGTGGCGCCTCGGGATGAGGGCAGAAAGGGTAGGCGCAATCTCGGGGATGGAGCGCCCGTTGAGCCAGTGATCCTGCCATAACTTGCAGGTGTTGCCATTGCTGATGGTCCAGGTCGTGGAAGCACGGAAGAGCACAGAGGCCTCGTGATTGGTCAGGATGTGGATATGCTTCCAGGAGCGGTCAGGGTCGGTTCGCTGCAGCCACAACCACCTGGTCGGAGGGCGACGCCAGTACGGTGCAGATCGCGGATCCCCAATCCACCAAGCGTGAGGGGACGGCACACCTTTTGCCATGAGATGATGCAGCAGCCAACATGAGCATCCTTGTTGCCGTGCCAAAGGAAATCTCGAATGAGCCTGTTGACCTTCTTGAGGATCACTGGGTGTAGCGCTAGCGCTAATAACATATGCACATGCATGGCAGTGAGGACATGTCTGACAAGAGCAAGCCGTTGGCCACGAGACAACAGAGAGGCTTTCCAGGTGGCAAGCTTCATGGTAAGCTTGTCGACAAGCGGAAGGAGGGCGGAGGCCGGCACTTTCTCGCGAGTTGAGAGCAGTGGCCCTAGGTATTTGATGGGAAATTCCGCCAGCGGGAAGGAGAGGGAGGCGCCAATGGTGGCGCGGTGGTTGTCGCCGCATCTGATGGGTGAAGCAGAACATTTGAGGAAGTTGGTTCGAAGACCCGAGGCATTGCCAAAAGTGTCGAGGAGCATTCTGGTGGCAGAGAGCTCATGGGCGTTGGGGTGGCAGAAGATGACCACGTCGTCGACGAACATTGATATGCTAGACGCGGCGTGGCGCGTGGTCACCCGCTAGAGGATTCCTTGGTTTGTGGCATGCTCGAGGAGCGAGTTAAGCTTGTCAATCACAAGGGTGAACAGCATGGGGGACACCGAGTCACCCTGGCACAGCCCTTGGGCATGAGCGATCGACGGTCCGGGGTGCCGTTGAGGAGAACGCGAGTCGAAGATGTGGAGAGGAGGATCGAAATCCACTCGCACCGACGCATGCCAAACCCCAAGTGTCGAAGCATCTCGAGGAGGAATGGCCATGCCACCGTGTCGAATGCCTTGGCGATGTCCAATTTAAGAAGAACGCGCGGTGCCTTGAGGTTGTGGAGGAGCCGGGCCGTTTGTTGGATGAGAAGAAAGTTATCATGCGCACTCCTTCCGGCAATGAACACACTTTGGTTCGTGGACACCATCTCCCGGAGACGCGGCGCTAGCCGGAGGAAGAGGACTTTGGCGAAGAGCTTGGGAATGAGGTGTATAAGACTGATCGGCTGGTAATGCGCGAGGGTTGATGCATCTTGTCTCTTGGGCAGTAGGATGAGCAGCGCCTCATTGAGTTTGCAAAATCCCATGCCGTTCATGGTGTAGAGTTTGTCGAAAGCGACACATATGTCGTCTTTGACGATGGCCCAACACGAGCGTAGGAATTCCACCGTGAAGCGTCCGGTCCCGGCGCCTTGCCAAGCGGCGTGGCCTTGATTGCATTCCATATCTCATCCTCGGAAAAGGCTCATCAAGCGGTAGCAGGTCGAAGCAGCGTTGATCGAACAGGCGCAGGTTGAGCGCGTGATCGCGCATGGACTGGGATCCAATGGTGGCAGTGAAGTGGTCGAACGCAGCCCGAGCCATGCCAGGAAGATCGCTGACAAAGTGGCCGTCCTGATGCAGCCCCGTCATGTGGCTCTTTTGGCGTCTATGAGCGGTGTGGATCTTGAGGAATGACGTATTGGTGTCTCCCTCCTTGAGCCAGGAGAAGCGAGTCCGCTCACGAGCAATGGAGTGGTCAAGAGAAGCCAGACCCTAGTACTTGCGTTTGAGCTCCCGCCGGATCCAGGGTTCACTGGCAGAAAGAGTGCGCTCGTCTTGTGCCAGGTTGAGGCGGTATATAAGTTCACGGGAAACCAGGAGCTGCGTCGAGATGTCGCCGAGCGAGCGCGAGCTGCAGCTCCTGAGCGCATGCGCCATAGCCTTTAGGCGCGCGTAGAGTCGCTGGAATGGGTCTGGGTCGGGCTCCTCGAAGTGCCAGGCCATGGAAACGGTATGGTGGAAGCCCTCAAGCTTGGTCCAAAATCGCTCGAAGTGGAAGCACGGCCGGCCGCTCTCGCGGGGGGAGCGGTCAAGGACGAGTGGACAGTGTTTGGAGGTCGCCGAAGCAAAGCAATGGAGCATGTGGTTGGGGTTGTTGATCTCCCACGAGGGTGTGCATAGAACACGATCGTTGCGCACGAGCATGGGGTTGTCTTGCTCATTGGACCAAGTGAATCTATGACCATGGAGGTAGATGTCGCGCAAGGCCGAGTCGGCAATGAAGTGCCTGAATTGATTCATTGTACGGTGCTTGACACGGCCGTTGCTCTTGTCAGCGATGGAGGTCACCATGTTGAAGTCGCCGCCTAAGACCCAAGGTCCGGCAATAGATTCCCGCAGGTCGTCAAGCTCAGAGAGGAACGCAAGTTTGTCTGGGCCGCTCTGTGGCTCATAAACGCCGGTGATCGACTAGGTGTCGCTCCCCGAAAGGGAAGATACCGTTGCGGAGACGTGGTAGGTCCCGATGGTCGGGTTGGCCACAGCGATCGCGTTGCTACGCCAAGCGAGAAGAATGTCGCCGCGTGTGCCCACTGCGGGGAGGAAATAGAAGTCGGCAAAGCTGGCACCAAGCGTCTCGAAAACCAGAGTAGGCGTCACTAGGGACAATTTAGTCTCTTGAAGGCAGACCACGAGGGGGGAAGTAGAGGCAATAATGGAGCGGACAGCGATGCGCTTGGCTTTGCTGTTAAGACCACGCACATTCCAAAATACAACTTTGATGTGATTATCCATAAGTGTTGGGGGCGCAAGATGGACTAGGAAACGCCCAGTCATGCCTTGGTGAGGAGGGCCTGGCCACGCACGGGGCTCGCGATAAGCTCCCGCGGCACACGCCATCCAAAGAAGTACGCAAAAGCAAGGACGACATCGATGGCCAGCGGTCGGTCGAAGAGCCGTGAGCATCTAGCGAGAAGGTCGGCGGAAAGCAGCTCATCGCTCCCGAGCAGGCCAAGCTTGCGAAGAAGCACGCATTTGGCTTTTGTTTCCATGTCGTATCCCTAATCTTGCGAGGCGATCCGTCCGCTACGGCGTGGCATGAAGTTGGGCGGGATTTCGGCCCGCTTGCGCCTGGGGGCCGGAGGGGCGAGAAGCGGCGCCGTTGGCATATTAACCGAGTCCAAGAAGCTGAGAACATGGGGCGGAATGGCACAGGAAGCGCTCCCATTGGACATGCATGGGGGGATCTGCATGGTGGCGTTGGGTGCGCCACGTGGGCCACCGGCAACGTGCTCTGCACGGTTGCAATCAGCAGTACAGGTGGTGCCCTGGTGGGCGAGATCCGGCCCAACTGAGACCTCGGAAGTGGCCTGGGGATCCGCGTCGGGCCCAACTGGGGGCGAGGTGGCGTCCAGGGGATCGCCAGCGGGTCCAGCCGGTGGGTGATCCAACATGCCTCCCTGGGGATCTGCGACGGTCAGGGGTGGTGGTTGGTGGGGCACCAAAGACGTCTCCCGAGGCGCACAGACAACATTGGGTTGGCCGCCAGGGCGACAGGCTGGTGGCGAAGGCTGCAAAGGGAAGTTGGTCTGCACGGTGATAGGATTATCTGCTCTGGCATCCACCAAGGGGCTAGAAGGGCCTGGTGGCGTGTTATGGAGAATCGGCGAATCCGAGGCGGGCTCGAGGAGAGTTGTGGCGGAGGACGCGCCACGTGGAGAGTCCACCCCAGTCAAGGCCAAGGGCCGGGTTTGAACCGATGGGAATCCCACTGTTGCGATGGCCTGGCATGAAGCGGCAGGTCCCGACAGCATGTGGGGCGCAGGTGGGGGGCCAGGAGGGGACGTCAGCCGCGTGCTGACCAGGCGATGTGGCGCCGCGCTAGTGGCTGGGTACGGCCCCAGCACACCCCGCCAATCGCGGCAGGAGGGCACAACACGGCGGCAGCCCCGCCGGCCGGATTCACCGCGGCGGGAGGGGCGGCCGGCATGCGAGTTTCCGGGAGGACGCGGAAAGTCGTGCCTCGAGGCCAGTCGTCGGGGCAGGGAGGTGAATCCTGGTCCGATGCGCCGGCGGAGCCATTGCCAGGCGGTGGCGGCGAAGGGAAATGGTAGTCCGCAGCACGACGGACATGGATGGTGACGGGGAACCTCATGAGCGCCAAGGCGAAACGGTCGACGCGATCGGGGTCTGCATCGGCGAGCTCGTCGGGCTCCTCGAGCAGAAGCTCAGAAGAGCGGGGGATGCCATCCGGGTTCGTGGTCCAAGCCTCAAGCTTGAACACGGAGAGATCACTCCCGTTTGCTGTCTCCGGCGCGAGGCGGCCGACCATGCAAAATGGAGAGAGCAGCTGCACGGCAGAAGAGATGTCCCAGCCGTGCTCCGAGATGCCATAGATCTTGATGTCGACATGGATCCAGAGCCGGAGCGGTTCGGCGCCGGCGAGGCGGCTCCAGGGCTGTAGGAGCGGGCGGAAGTTGGGCCCTCGCATGTTGGCCAGGGCAACGCGCGCCCGGGCCTCCTGGCTGGTGAAGCGGACCGGGAACTCGTTGTTGCGGGTGCAGTGGACGGAGAACTCGGTCGGCGCCAGCGGCACCCGAGAGCAGAGCGTGCGGGCGACATCATTGGTAGACACCCTGGAGCGGTTGCCGGCCACGCTAGCGACGAGCGTGAGCCCGAGGGCGTGCTCCACGGCGTCGAGTCGCTCGGAGCGCGACACGTTGCAGACTGCGCCCGCATGCCGAAGGGAGGGATGCCCAGACATCGCGGTGATCTCGCGCGATGAGGAGGGCGGGGGGGGGGGAGGCCGTGACCGAAGGAAACGTGCCCCACCCGGAGGAGGTGGGAGCGGGGGAAGGGGACGAGGAGTCAGGCCTGGAGGACGCAGGCTGGCTCGGCCCTGCCACGCTCGACGCGGAGGAGTTCGCAGGTAGCGGGGAAGTGGTCTGCGGCCTCTTGGCTGCATGGGGGGAGCCCGGTGAGCGGGGGCACGGCGTGGTGCAGTTCCTGGCGATGTGGCCAAAGAAACGACAGCGCCAACAGCGCACGTCCCGCCTGCACTCGAAGCGGGGGTGCACGCCGAAGCATCGGGGGCACTCGCCGAGGGGAGAAGGAGGTGGCAGGTCGTGACGCGTGCCAGGGCTGCGCCGGCGATGCCGGGGGTTGCGCGGCGAGCGCGGCCTCCTGCCCCCCATGGCGATGTGCCACCCGTCGCCACGTGTATCCACGGGCTCGCACTCCACAAGATGGACCTCGGAGCGGGGCATGCGGCGCGGGGCCGGCGGCAAGGGCGGAGGCGGGGAGGGGAGGGGAGCCTGACGGGGGGAGGTGACGAGCGGAGCACGTCAAGGTACGACGGGGCGCCAGATCCAGCGGAGGAGGGGCTAGACTCCATCCACCGCAGCTCACGGCCGCGGCCGGCGGGCGAGGTGGCCATCGGGGAGGTGGGCGGTGGCGCTGGAGTGGCGGCCGTCGGGGCCAGAGTGACCGGCGACACTGGGGAGCGGGAGCGGGAGCGTGAGCGACTAACAGAGTTGTGTTGGACCAAGTCGGCCCTTTGTTTATAGAAACTATTGGTCTCTCATGCTTCACTTAGATTATTTTGAGAGTCTTAAATAGCATGGTAATTTGCTTAAATAATCCTAATATGCTTGGAATTCAAGAATAGTAAAAGAACTTTCTTATGAGTGTGTTGAATGCTATGAGAAGTTTGATGCTTGATAATTGTTTTGAGATATGAAGATGGTGATATTAAAGTTATGCTAGTTGAGTAGTTGTGAATTTGAGAAATACTTGTGTTAAAGTTTGTGATTCCCGTAGCATGCACGTATGGTGAGCCGTTATGTGATGAAGTCGGAGCATGATTTATTTTTTGATTGTCTTCCTTATGAGTGGCGGTCGGAGACGAGCGATGGTCTTTTCCTACCAATCTATCCCCCTAGGAGCATGCGCGTAATACTTTGCTTTGATGACTTGTAGATTTTCGCAATAAGTATGTGAGTTCTTTATGACTAATGTTGAGTCCATGGATTATATGCACTCTCACCCTTCCATCATTGCTAGCCTCTTCGGTACCGTGCATTGCCCTTTCTCACATTGAGAGTTGGTGCAAACTTCGCCGGTGCATCCAAACCACGTGATATGATACACTCTTTCACACATAAACCTCCTTATATCTTCCTCAAAACAGCCACCATACCTACCTATTATGGCATTTCCATAGCCATTCTGAGATATATTGCCATGCAACTTTCCACCATTCCGTTTATTATGACAAACTCCATCATTGTCATATTGCTTAGCATGATCATGTAGTTGACATCGTATTTGTGGCAAAGCCACCATTCATAATTCTTTCATACGTGTCACTCTTGATTCATTGCATATCCCGGTACACCGCCGGAGGCATTCATATAGAGTCATATTTTGTCCTAAGTATCGAGTTGTAATTGTTGAGTTGTAAGAAAAATAGAAGTGTGATGATCATCATTATTAGAGCATTGTCCTAGTGAGGAAAGGATGATGGAGATTATGATTCCCCCACAAGTCGGGATGAGACTCCGGACGAAAAATAAAAAAAGGAGAAGAAAGAAAGAAAAGAGGCCATAAAAAATAGAAAAGGCCCAAATAAAAAAAGAGAGAAAAAGAGAGAAGGGACAATGCTACTATCCTTTTACCACACTTGTGCTTCAAAGTAGCACCATGATCTTCATGATAGAGAGTCTCCTATGTTATCACTTTCATATACTAGTGGGAATTTTTCATTATAGAACTTGGCTTGTATATTCCAATGATGGGCTTCCTCAAAATGCCCTAGGTCTTCATGAGCAAGCAAGTTGGATGCACACCCACTTAGTTTCTTTTGTTGAGCTTTCATATACTTATAGCTCTAGTGCATCCGTTGCATGGCAATCCCTACTCACTCACATTGATATCTATTGATGGGCATATCCATAGCTCGTTGATACGCCTAGTTGATGTGAGACCATCTTCTCCCTTTTTGTCTTCTCCACAACCACCATTCTATTCCACCTATAGTGCTATATCCATGGCTCACGCTCATGTATTGCGTGAAGATTGAAAAAGTTTGAGAACACCAAAAGTATGTAACAATTGTTTGGCTTGTCATCGAGGTTGTGCATGATTTAAATATTTTGTGTGGTGAAGATGGAGCATAGCCAGACTATATGATTTTGTAGGGATAACTTTCTTTGGCCATGTTATTTTGAGAAGACATGATTGCTTTGTTAGTATGCTTGAAGTATTATTATTTTTATGTCAATATTAAACTTTTATATTGAATCTTTCGGATATGAATATTCATACCACAATTAAGAAGAATTACATTAAAATTATGCCAAGTAGCACTCCGCATCAAAAATCCTATTTTTATCATTTACCTACTCGAGGACGAGCAGGAATTAAGCTTGGGGATGCTCGATACGTCTCCAACGTATCTATATTTTTTGATTGCTCCATGCTATAGTATCTACTGTTTTGGACATTATTGGGCTTTATTGTCCACTTTTATATTATTTTTGGGACAAACCTATTAACCGGAGGCCCAACCTAGAATTGCTGTTTTTTTGCCTATTTTAGGGTTTCGAAGAAAAGGAATATCAAACAGAGTCCAAACGGAATGAAACCTTCGGGAACGTGATTTTCTCAACGAACAAGACCCAGGAGACTTGGACCCTACGTCAAGAAACAACAGAGGAGGCCACGAGGTAGGGGGCGCACCTACCCCCCAGGTGCGCCATCCACCCTCATGGGCCCCCTGTTGCTCCACCGACGTACTCCTTCCTCCTATATATACCTACGTACCCCAAACGATCAGATACGGAGCCAAAAACCTAATTCCACCGTCGCAACTTTCTGTATCCACGAGATCGATCTTGGGGCCTATTCCGGAGCTCCGCCGGAGGGGGATCGATCACGGAGGGCTTCTACATCATCACCATAGCCCCTCCGATGAAGTGTGAGTAGTTCACCTCAGACCTACGTGTCCATAGTTATTAGCTAGATGGCTTCTTCTCTCTTTTTGGATCTCAATACCATGTTCTCCCCCTCTCTTGTGGAGATCTATTCGATGTAATCTTATTTTTGCGGTGTGTTTGTTGAGACCGATGAATTGTGGGTTTATGACCAAGTCTATCTATGTATAATATTTGAATCTTCTCTGAATTCTTTTATGTCTGATTGGTTATATTTGCAAGTCTCTTCGAATTATCAGTTTGGTTTGGCCTACTAGATTGATCTATCTTGCAATGGGAGAAGTGATTAGCTTTGGGTTCAATCTTGCGGTGTCCTTTCCCAGTGACAGTAGGGGCAGCAAGGCACATATTGTATTGTTGCCATCGAGGATAACAAGATGGGGTTTTCATCATATGGCATGAGTTTATCCCTCTACATCATGTCATCTTGCTTAAGGCGTTACTCTGTTTTCATTAACTTAATACTCTAGATGCATGCTGGATAGCGGTCGATGAGTGGAGTAATACTAGTAGATGCAGGCAGGAGTCGGTCTACTTGTCTCGGACGTGATGCCTATATACATGATCATACCTAGATATTCTCATAACTATTCTCAATTCTGTCAATTGCTCAACAGTAATTCGTTCACCCACCGTAGAATACTTATGCTCTTGAGAGAAGCCACGAGTGAAACCTATGGTCCCCGGGTCTATCTTCATCATATTAATCTTCCAATGCTTAGTTATTTCCTTTTCTTTTTACTGTGCTTTTATTTTACTTTGCATCTTTATCATAAATATACCAAAAATATTATCTTATCTTATGTATCAGATCTCACTCTCGTAAGTGGTCGTGTAGGGATTGACAAACCCTTATCGCGTTGGTTGCGAGAATTTATTTGTTTTGTGTAGGTACGAGGGACTCGCTCGTAGCCTCCTACTGGATTGATACCTTGGTTCTCAAAAACTGAGGGAAATACTTACGCTACTTTGCTGCATCATCCCTTCCTCTTCGAGGAAAACCAACGCAGTGCTCAAGAGGTAGCACCATGTTATTGATGATGCCACTTCTGCTTTGCATGATACTTATGATGAAACTACTTTTATGCTTGATAATACTGTGCCACTAGGTGAATTTCTTGATGAACAACTTGCTAGGGTTAGAGAGAATGAAATTATTGACACTGATAATATTGATGAAAGGGATGATGAAGATTCTCCCCCTATATATGAATTTCCTGTTGTGCCTGAGGGTTATGTTATGGATGAAGAAACTGCTAGAGACTTCTTAGCTTGCAATGATAGATATGATCTTAAGAAATTAATAGTTAAACTTAAAGAAAAGTCTTTGAATGATAGAATGAAATATGACCCTGCTTTTGCTACTGCACCTATCTTTATTTCTGATAAGGATTATGATTTATCTGTCGATCCTGATTAATTACTTTGGTTGAATCTGATCCTTTTTATGGCTATGAATCTGAAACTGTTGTGGCACATCTTACTATTGATATAGCCACCCTGTTCACTAATGATAAGAAAACTCACTATTAATTTATCCTTAAGTTGTTTCCGTTCTCATTAAAGGGTGATGCTAAAACATGGTTTAATTCTCTTGATTCTGGTTGTGTGCGTAGTCCCCAGGATATGATTTATTACTTCTCTGCCAAATATTTCCCTGCTCATAAGAAACAAGCTGCCTTAAGGGAAATATATAATTTTGTGCAAATTGAAGAAGAGAGTCTCCCACAAGCTTGGGGGAGGCTTCTCCAATTACTTAATGCTTTGCCTGATCATCCTCTCAAGAAAAATGAAATACTTGATATCTTTTATAATGGACTAACCGATGCTTCCAGAGACCACCTAGATAGTTGTGCTGGTTGTGTTTTCAAGGAAAGAACTATTAATCAAGCTAAATTGCTATTGAATAATATGTTGAGTAATGAAAATGATTGGACACTTCCTGAACCAACTCCTAAGCCAACTCCGAAGAAAAGGGTATTCTATTTGTCAGTCCTGAAGATATGCAGGAGGCAAAGAAATCTATGAAAGAAAAAGGTATTAAAGCTGAAGATGTTAAGAATTTACCACCTATTGAAGAAATACATGGTCTTGATAACCCAACATAGGTAGTAAAGGTAAATTCTCTCTATAGATTTGATAAATGTGAAATACCATCTACTAAGTTTGCTAGCCAATGCTTGGACGAGTTTGACAATTTTATGGTTAAGCAAGAAGACTTCAATGCTTATGTTGGTAGACAATTAAAACGTAATGCTTATATGATTGAACACTTGAGTGATTATATGTCTAGAGTTAAAGGTGAGCTTAAACTTATTAGTAAACATGCTTCTATGGTTACCACTCAAGTAGAACAAGTACTTAAAGCTCAGAATGATTTGCTCAATGAATTGAATACTAAGAGAAATGATAATGATGTTAGTGTCATGACTAGAGGGGGTAAAATGACTTAGGAACCTTTGTATCCCGAGGGCCACCCCAAGAGAATTGAGCAAGATTCTCAGAGAACTAATGTTGATGCACATAGTCCTTCTAAAAAGAAGAAAAAGAAAAATGATAGAACTTTTCATGCTTCTAGTGAACCTATTGTTGACACACCTGAGAATCCTAATGATATTTCTATTTCTGATGCTGAAACACAATCTGGTAATGAACATGAACCTGGTGATAATGTTAATGATGATGTTCATGCTCAACCTAGCAATGATAATGATGTAGAGATTGAACCTGATGTTGATCTTGATAACCGACAATCAAAGAATCCACGATATGATAAGAGAGACTCTGTTGCTAGGAAGCACGGTAAAGAAAGGGAACCATGGGTTCAGAAACCCATGCCCTTTCCTCCTAAACCATCCAATAAAAAGGATGATGAGGATTTTGAGCGCTTTGCTAAAATGATTAGACCTATCTTTTTGCGTATGTGTTTGACTGATATGCTTAAAATGAACCCTTACGCTAAGTACATGAAGGATATTGTTACAAATAAAAGAAAGATACCGGAAGCTGAAATTTCCACCATGCTTGCTAATTACACTTTTAAGGGTGGAATACCAAAGAAACTTGGAGATCCAGGAGTACCAACTATACCATGCTCCATTAAAAGAAACTATGTTAAAACTGCTTTATGTGATCTTGGAGCCGGTGTTAGTGTTATGCCTCTCTCTTTATATCGTAGACTTGATTTGAATAAGTTGACACCTACTAAAATATCTTTGCAAATGGCTCATAAATCAACTGCTATACATGTCGGTATTTGTGAGGATGTGCTTGTTGTGGTTGCAAACATTACTATTTTAATGGACTTTGTTATTCTTGATATTCCCGAGGATGATAGTATGTCTATTATTCTTGGTAGACCCTTTTTTGAATACTGCAGGGGCTGTCATTGATTGCAACAAAGGCAATGTCACTTTTCATGTTAATGGTAATGAGCATACGGTACACTTTCCGATGAAACAACCTCAAGTCCACAGTATAATTCTACTGGAAAAATTTCAACAGTTACTATTGGAGGTTTTAAATTTCCTCTTCCTACTGTCAAGAAGAAATAAGATATTCTTATTGTTGGGGACGTGCATATCCCCGTTGAGGTAACCTAGTGTTATTCGAAATTTCTCCGGTTTCATGTTATTCGAAATGAGTTTGTTAACAAGTCTTGATCAACCTTGTTAGTGGATTCCTTTTCATGAGCATGAGATGGATGAAGTTAGAAAGCACAACTTTCTGTACCCTCTTTATACTTTCTGTTATTCAGTTTAAATAAAGTAAAATAGTATTGTTTGTCTATTTTCTGAATTATCCTTGCAATAAAAAATATCTCGAAAATAAAAGTTCTACAAATGCCCTAAAATTTTAATATGATTTTTTCTAAAATATTTAAGAATTATTGGCACTGAGAACACACCAGGGGGACTCACCATGTGCCCACGAGGGTGGAGGGCACACCCTACCCCCCTGGACGTGCCCCGTGCCTCGTGAACCCCACGTGGGCCCCCTCCACTTATTCTTGCACCCACACACTTCGTCTTCCTCCAGAAAAAAATCATCCACCAGCTCAAACCCGAGTTCTAGCTCATCTTGCTGCCATTTTCGATCTCCTTGCTCAAAGCTCCATTCACAAAACTGCTTTGGGGGATTGTTCTTCGGTGTGTGACTCCTCCAATGGTCCAATTAGTTTTTGTTCTAGTGCTTTATTTATTGCAAATTTTTGCTACTTAGGTGACCCTATTCTTGAGCTTGCATGTCAAATTTATATGGTCAAAAGTAGTTTTAATGCATGATATATCCTGTAGACACTTGTAGGAGTAGTTGCTATCAATTTTGTTGAGTTTGATTCACTTTTATTTTAAATTACTAAAAATTTCAGAATTTTTCAGAAAAAATGAAGAGATTTTTTAGGGGCTCATCGAGCCGAAGCTCAAAGGATAAGCAAAGTAAAGAAAATAAGAAGCCCAGGTATAATCTCCCTCGTACTGCGGAGGTTCGGCCGTGTGAATGGCCTTATGATGAGTTCTTGAGAGAAGCCGGGATTTATGAAGATTTTTATTATTTGGCTGACAATGCAGGCCTCACCGACTTCCTCCACGACCAGCGTGAACAGTATCTCCTACTCACCAATATTTTTGTGCAAAATTTTCATTTTCATTCTAGGAGATCACCACCTTCGGTGGAATTTTATTTATATGATGAGCCTAAGGAGATGTCACTTTATGATTTTTGTCGGGTTTGTAGGATACCCTTTGAGGGCAGCATAGAGGAATCACATTGTAATGATGTGGAGGGATTTATTGATATGATTGCTGTAGGGGAAACGAGGAAAGTTTCCGATGCAAGAATCACTAGCATACATTTTCCTGTCCTACGTTACTTCGCAATATTTGCTAGTAGATGCTTAATTGGTCACGGGAACTGTGGAAATCTTAGTGCCCCTGATATTGTTATTTTGCGCCATGCTTTGTTTCGTGATACCACTTTTAGTTTAGGCGCTATTGTTGCTAAACGGTTAAATCTGAACCGCACAAAGGGTCCCGTCTTAGGAGGCATCTTCTCCGCACGCCTTGCTGCACAATTTAACATACCTATTAGGCATTATGAGAAAGAGGAAAAGTTGCTACCTCCTATTTTCTAGATTATAAGAGTATGGTAGCACATGATTTTATTGTTAAGAATAAGAAGAAGATGCTTAACTATAGACTGATATTTGATAAAGACTACTTTTAGACAAGTACCTTGCCTGCTCCTTATTTGTTCAACATATTTTCAGGCATGTACCTTGTTCTGCCAGAGGCCATTCATTCCTACTGGAGCCTGACATCAGCTCCTGAGCCGGAACCACTATTTGATCCTCAGTGTCAGTCTGTTTATCAGTGGGATCCGGAGGAGACCGCCAACCAATGGTAACCCGAGGACCCTCCTCAGTACACCGGAGAAGGCAGCTTTGATCCGTGGGCATATACCAACTTAGGCCAAAAGCCAAAGCTTGGGGGGGTATGTATTTCTCACCGACATTACATTCATGTTCACACACTCATGCTAGTTGTCGGTGCTCATACTTTTTCATTGTACTATCCATGCTACTTTATTTTCTTTTCCAGCATTCTTCTTGTGTGTTTGAAAAACCTTAATAAAAATCAAAAAAATTAGTTGTAGCTTTTAGCTAGTTTACTTTCCATGCCTGTAGTAGTAGTAATTAAAAAGAAAACCCAAAAAGATTTCTCGTTCTTCTTTTGCTTGTTGGGAGTTTTCTCATGTAAATAGTTTTATTTCCTTTTCTTTGGGGGTCGAGAGGAGAAGACCTTGATGAAAATGTTGAGTGGCTCTCATATGCATTATTGTTGATCTAACAAAGAGCCCATATTACCTTGTCTTCTCCCTTGAATTGAATGCTTGCAGATTCCAGCTTAGTCCAATGCACGTGCACTATTATTATTATCCACACTATTCAGTTGTGCAAGTGAAAGGCAATAATGACGATATATGATGGACAAATTGAGATGAGAGAAGCTGGTATGAACTTGACCTCTCTTGTTTTTGTAAATATGATTAGTTCATCATTCCGAATTCGGCCTATTATGAATAAAACATGTTTGCAATGATAATTAGATATTATAGTTGCTAATGATATGCTTAATTTGCTAGGAGTTTATAATGGTTTACCTTGCGTGCCAACATGCTAGGGTGGTATCCTCCATTGAATGATTCGAGTGGCTTGATTTGGCACATGTTCACGCATGTAGTTGAAACGAAATCAACATAGCCTACATGATATTTATGTTCATGGTGAATTATATCCTGCTCATGCTAGCACTCATTGTTGATTAATTTTAATGCATGATCATGACTGTTGTCGCTCTCTAGCTGGTTGCTTCCCAGTCTCTTTCTAGCCTTCACTTGTACTAAGTGGGAATACTGCTTGTGCATCCAACTCCATAAACCCCAAAAGTTATTCCATATGAGTCCACAATACCTTCCTATATGCGGTATCTACCAGCCATTCCAAGTAAATTTGTATGTGCCAAACTCTAAACCTTCAAATAGAAATTATGTTTTGTATGCTCGAATAGCTCATGTATCAACTAGGGATGTCTGTATCTTCCATGCTAGGCAGGTTATTCTCAAGAGGAGAGGACTCCGCTCCCCACTCATGAGAAAATGGCTGGTCACCGGGATGCCCAGTCCCATGCTCAAACCAAATCAAAATAATTGCAAACAAAACTCCCCCAGGATTGTTGTTAGTTGGAGGCACTCGTTGTTTCGGGTAAGCCATGGATTGATGCTTGTTGGTGGTGGGGGAGTATAAACTTTACCATTCTGCTTGGGAACCGCCTATAATGTGTGTAGCATGGAAGATATCGAGATCTCTCGGTTGTTATGTCGACAATGAAAGTATACCGCTCAAAATATTAATCATCTCTATTTCAAAACCGAGCTCTGGCACCTCTACAAATCCCTGCTTCCCTCTATGAAGGCCTATCTATTTACTGTTATGTTGAGTCATCATCCTCTTATTAAAAAGCACCAGTTGGAGAGCACCGCCGTCATTTGCATGTATTATTATTAGTTTACATTGAGTATGACTGTAACTGGACCTCTTTTACCATGATTACAATTTCCAGTCAGCCCTTGATCTTCAGGGGTGCTATTTATGTTTTGCGGTCTCAGAAAGGGATAGCGAGATACCATCTTGTTATATCATATTATGATTGTTTTGAGAAAGTGTTGTCATCCGAGATTTATTATTATTGCTCGCTAGTTGATTATGCCATTGATATGAGTAAACATGAGACCTAAATGTTATTATGAATATGGTTAGTTCATAATCTTTGCTGAAAACTTGAATGCTGGCTTTACATATTTGCAACAACAAGAGCAAACAGAGTTTGTAAAAGTTTTTCTTTATCACTTTCAGTTTATCAACTGAATTGCTTGAGGACAAGCAAAGATTTAAGCTTGGGGGAGTTGATACGTCTCCATCGTATCTACTTTTCCAAACACTTTTGCCCTTGTTTTGGACTCCAACTTGCATGATTTCAATGGAACTAACCCGGACTGACGTTGTTTTCAGCAGAATTGCCATGGTGTTATTTTTGTGCAGAAATAAAAGTTCTCGGAATGACCTGAAAATCAACGGACAATATTTTTGGAATATATAAAAAATACTGGCGAAAGAATCAACGTCAGGGGGCCCACACCATGTCCACGAGGGTGGGGGGGCGTGCCCCCTGCCTCGTGCGCCCCCTGACGCTCCACCGATCTCAACTCCAACTCCATATAGTCACGTTCAGGGAGCAAAAAAATCAGAGAGAATGATTCATCGCGTTTTACGGTATGGAGCCCCCGCCAAGCCCTATTCTCTCTCGGGAGGGCTGATCTGGAGTCTGTTCGGGGCTTCGAAGAGGGGAATCGGCCGCCATGATCATCATCAACCTTCCTCCATCACCAATTTCATGATGCTCACCGCCGTGCATGAGTAATTCCATCGTAGGCTTGCTGGACGGTGATGGGTCGGATGAGATTTATCATGTAATCGAGTTAGTTTTGTTAGGGTTTGATCCCTAGTATCCACTATGTTCTGAGATTGATGTTGTTATGACTTTTCTATGCTTAATGCTTGTCGCTAGGGCCCGAGTGCCATGATTTTTGATCTGAACCTATTATGTTTTCATGAATATATGTGAGTTCTTGATCCTATCTTGAAAGTCTAGAGTCACCTATTATGTGTTATGATCCGTTAACCCCGAAGTGACAATAATCGGGATACTTACCGGTGATGACCGTAGTTTGATGAGTTCATGTATTCACTAAGTGTTAATGCTTTGGTCCAGTACTCTATTAAAAGGAGGCCTTAATATCCCTTAGTTTCCAATAGGACCCCGCTGCCACGGGAGGGTAGGACAAAAGATTTCATGCAAGTTCTTTTCCATAAGCACGTATGACTATATTCGGAATACATGCCTACATTACATTGATGAACTGGAGCTAGTTCCGTGTCACCCTATGTTATAACCATTGCATGAGGAATCGCATCTGACATAATTATCCATCACTGATCCGTTGCCTACGAGCTTTTCACATATTGATCCTTGCTTATTTAGTTTTCTATTGCTACTGTTACAATCACTATAAAACCAAAACTATTACTTTTGCTACCGTTACCGCTACTATCATATGACTTTGCTACTATATACTTTGCTGGAGATATTAAGTTTTCCAGGTGTGGTTGAATTGACAACTCAGCTGCTAATACTTGAGAACATTCTTTGGCTCCCCTTGTGTCGAATCAATAAATTTGGGTTGAATACTCTACCCTCGAAAACTGTTGCGATCCCCTATACTTGTGGGTTATAAGTGACCAGAATGACAAAGCTACATACGCTTTGACCAGGTGGGTCCCGACTGTCAGGGAGGATAAGGAGGCACTTACTTGCGTGCAAAGATGTAGCTGGTGGGTCCCAGCAGTCAGGGGGAAACATTTTTTCACGCAATACGATGGACCGTCTGGTGGGTCCCTGCTATGAGGTGGAGGAATCATTATTTTATGCGTGATAAGGTTGCACTTCCTTGCTGCGGCCGTGGACTCAGCTGTCAGTCTCCACGTACAGTACTCTTCTGATGGAAGTCGTTCCTTGACCACATTGACCACGCCGCGCCGAGAGCACTAAGGCGGTGGACGACGGTGAGGCCTAGGAAGGGGACGACGTGGAGCCGGGGAAGACGCGGCAGTGGATGCCCATGCGGAGAGGAGTACGAGGGTTGACTGGTTCGGCTGTGGTGTGAGGCTTCCGTCGCCGTTGAATAACAGGGGGTGTGGGTGAATAGAGGGATGGCCTGGCCAGTGGTGGGAGTAGTAGGGGGCGGTAAGGCCTCCATGGCAGCACAACCATCCATGGGAGGCAGGAGCAGGCGGCACGACCAACGTTAGTTTGGGCGGCTGGAGCAAGAAGACCAGAGGTTGAAGAAGCTCTACGGCCGTTGGATGGACATCGTACGATCACTGGAGCTTGAATTGTTCATATTGACTAAGTTGACAAAGCCCTCCGTCCGTGTCAACTTAGTAGGCCCACAAGTCAGCCTCCCACTATGGTGGGTCCCAGCTAGCAGGGGAGTATTCTTTTTTTTGTGCGTAATAAGGAGGCACTTCCTTGCGTGCGAAGATATTGCTGGTGGGTCCGAGCTGTCACTAGGGGGGATGTTTTTTGCCCTTAATGAGGACGCACTTCCTTGCGTGCGAAGATGTAGCTAGTGGGTCCCAGCTGTTAGGGGAGAAAACATTATTCTTAGGGTAAAAAGGATGGAGTTGCATGCATGCGTCCATGGGCGTGGTGCGTCCCCACTGTCACCCTCTCATGTACAGTCATCTTCCGATGACTCTCATTTGCTGACCACACAGTGCAGAGCGCACCAAGTCGGTGGACGACGGCGAGGCCCCAGATTGGAACGCCCCAGAGATGGGGAAGACGCGGTAGTGGAGTCGCAGACAGAGAGGAGTGGGAAACTTGACTGGCTCGGGGGCGGGGTGGGCCTACACTTGGCAGAGAATAAAAGGAGGTGCGAAGGAGTGGAGGGATGGCCTGGCCGTCAGTGGGGTAGTGTTTCGCTGCGAGGCACACAAAACAGCGCCGCTGGACGCCGGAGGCTGGAGCAGGCGGTCCTGGCAGCGCTGGGGGAGAAGATGAGAGATTGAAGAAGAATGCCAGCCGTTGGAAATCCAACGCCTTGCTTAGGCTTCGACCTTTGTATTTTTATTTTTTTGGGAAAGTGCTTAGGCTTCGACCTACTGGCCCACATGTCAGCTAGTCCATTTGTTTTTTTAGTCCATTTGGTGGGCTGGGTGAAACAATGATGCAGCCCATTTATATATTATGGTAGAATTTAAAGTCCATTTGCATTTTCTCGAAATCCGCGGACTTGCTGGGCTAGGTGAAAATATCAGTTGGACTCAATGGAGAAATGTTATAAAAACATAAACACATGATTGCACGTCTATGACTGCATTGGTCAGTAAAAACTTTGCAAGCTTGTGTAAGCAATCACAAGGAATTAACTTGCCAAGTTATGTATAAACAATTGTTATTATTATTTTGTAAGAACTTTCGATTTATGAAATAAAATATCATTTTAATTTGATGAGGTAATAGAATGTGGGGTATTATTATTATTATTTTGGCTGGACGTGGGACAATTGAGTTGGTTCTAGGGAAAAGTACTGGGACAAAACTCAGATTACATCGAAAAAGAAAGTGGGAGAAATTCAGATATTGGATTAATGAAAACAAAAATAAAGGAAGTGGGAAGGCCTATAAAATGGTTAGACGAACGACAAGTTTAACGGAACCTTATGTTGTTTATATTATATATATGTAATAAAATAAGATATAAATATATATATACTATTATAGAAGGGAAAACATAGGTTTAGTTTTGCATTCTTATAGAGAAATAGAACTGAGCCGTGCATCGTCTTGAAAAAACATACATAACTTGGGCTACTGATGTTATAGACAAGCTAGGCTGGGAGGCCCAGAGGCCGCTTGATACCTGTTGGATCCAAAAAAGTTGAAACATGTCGTGGGTTGCGTATGTTAAACAACAAAACCTAGGTCATGGACCTGGTGGGCCCGGGACCATCAGCCTCTCGACGAACAGTCGTCTCCCGATTCCTCTTGTTTTGCTGACCATGTTGGGAATGACAGGCGGCGGCGCCACGGTGAGAGCACGAAGGCAGAGGATGACGTCGAGACCTCAGACCGAACGAACCAGAGCGGGGGAAGACGCACGCGGAGGGGAGTTCAAGGATTGACTTGTTCGGGTGCAGGGTGGGCCGGTGGAGCTGCCACCACCGGACAATGTGTGGAAGTAGAGGGATGGCCTGGCCAATGCCATAGGCTATGATGGGTCACCGAGGCATGCGCGGCAGCGCCGCCAGCCGCTATATAGGAAGAGGATGAAAGATTGAACAAAATAAAGAAATACAAATGGATAGGTGGTTGGTCCTAGATGTCTATGTACGAGACCTGCTGGGTCCACCTGAGAAGGGGAATATGTTGGGAGGAAGGAGATTCAAAGCACGGCAGCCCAGTGAACTAGTTACATACATAAGCAAATAACCACTAAAAACAGGTTAATGGGTTCTTAGACGAAATATTTCGAACAAAAAAATAATTACGATACATAGGCTAATGCATGAAACACCCAGATGATAAAGGTGCTTAAATAGATAAAGTACATCATCTAGACCTTCCTGGCACGCTTGATCATGATGTTGCGGCTGTCCGTGTACTCGTCGGTTACGAGAAGCAGACACGCCCTCATGTCCAAGATCCACCTGTACATGTCGTAGCATGCATATGCGTCCTTGGCCGCCTAGGTTATGTAGGCTAGATTTAGAGGTACCTCCCACGTGTTCAGGTCCTTGCTATCAGTGTCTTCATTCATGTTAGTGTAGCAGGGGTCGATGATGGTCTCGGTGAGGTCAACCACGGAGTCCTTCTCCTGCCTGTTGCCGATGATCTTGTATTGCTTCTGGATGTCGACAAGCTTGTTGCACCATATGGCCGAATTGTCGCGTTCTTCCTTCTCTCCAGCGTAGCGAAGGTGCAGTCGGCGCTGCCGATGAAATGGGCGAATGCCCCAGAACCTCTGATGGCCCTACAACAGTGGTAGACGAGAACCTCGTTCCGCACATATACATGGGCGACGGTGATTGATGTCTACTACACAACCTTCTTCTTGTAGACGTTGTTGGGCCTCCAAGTGCAGAGGTTTGTAGGACCATAGTAAATTTCCCTCAAGTGGATGACCTAAGATTTATCAATCCGTAGGAGGCGTAGGATGAAGATGGTCTCTCTCAAGCAACCCTGCAATCAAATAACAAAGAGTCTCTTGTGTCCCCAACACACCCAATACAATGGTAAATTGTATAGGTGCACTAGTTCGGCGAAGATATGATGATACAAGTGGTATATGGATAGTAGATAATAGTTTTTGTAATCTGAAAATATAAAAACAGCAAGGTAACTAATGATAAAAGTGAGCATAAACGGTATTGCAATGATAGGAAACAAGGTCTAGGGTTCATACTTTCACTAGTGTAAGTTCCCTCAACAATAATAACATAATTGGATCACATAACTATCCCTCAACATGCAACAAAGAGTCACTCCAAAGTCACTAATAGCGGAGAACGAACGAAGAGATTATGGTAGGGTATAAAACCACCTCAAAGTTATTCTTTCCAATCAATCCGTTGGGCTATTCCTATAAGTGTCACAAACAGCCCTAGAGTTCATACTAGAATAACACCTTAAGATACAAATCAACCAAAACCCTAATGTCACCTAGATACTCCAATGTCACCTCAAGTATCCGTGGGTATGATTATACGATATGCATCACACAATCTCAGATTCATCTATTCAACCAACACATAGAACCTCAAGGAGTGCCCCAAAGTTTCTGCCGGAGAGTCACGACGAAAATGTGTGCCAACCCCTATGCATAGGTTCATGGGCGGAACCCGCAAGTTGATCACCAAAACATACATCAAGTGAATCACGTGATATCCCATTGTCACCACAGATACGCACGACAAGACATACATCAAGTGTTCTCAAATCTTTAAAGACTCAATCCGATAAGTTAACTTCGAAGGGGAAACTCAATCCATTACAAGAGAGTAGAGGGGGAGAAGAAACATAAAATCCAACTATAATAGCAGAGCTCGCGATACATTAAGATCGTGCCACCTCAAGAACACAAGAGAGAGAGAGAGAGATCAAACACATAGCTACTGGTACATACCCTCAGCCCCGAGGGAGAACTACTCCCTCCTCGTCAGGGAGAGCACCGATATGATGAAGATGGCCACCAGAGAGAGATTCCCCCTCCGACAGGGTGCCGGAACGGGTCTAGATTTGCTTTCGGTGGCTACGGAGGCTTCTGGCGGCAGAACTCCCAATCTATTGTGCTTTTTGGAAGTTTTAGGATATATGGAGATATATAGGCGGAAGAAATACGTCAGGGGGGCCACGAGGGGCCCACGAGGGTGGAGGGCGTGCCCAGGGGGGTGGGCGCGCCCCCTACCTTGTGGCCTCCTCGAAGCTTCCCTTACGTGCACTTCAAGTCTTCTAGGATTCTTTCCTTCCAAATATGAGTTCCGTGAAGTTTCAAGTCAATTGGACTCCGTTTGATTTTCCTTTTCTTCGAAACCCTAAAACAAGGTAAAAACAAAAACTGGCACTGGGCTTTGGGTTAATAGGTTAGTCCCAAAAATGATATAAAAGTGTATAATAAAGCCCATAAACATCCAAAGCAGAAGATAATATAGCATGGAGCAATCAAAAATTATAGATACGTTGCAGACGTATCAGCATCCCCAAGCTTAATTCCTGCTCGTCCTCGAGTAGGTAAATGATAAAAACAGAATTTTTGATGCGGAGTGCTACTTGGCATAATTTTAATGTAATTCTTCTTAATTGTGGTATGAATATTCAGAAACATAAGATTCAAGACAAAAGTTTAATAATCCCAAATTAATAATCATCAACCCGACAAATTAATTAAGTAAATGATGAGATCAACATGATAATCCAAGAACCATATACTCAAGATGTCCATAACCGGGACACGGCTAACCATGATTAGTTTATACACTCTGCAGAGGTTTGCGCACTTTTCCCCACAAGACTCGATCTCACTACATGGTGTTTGAGAAACGAATGACCGAGATACAGTCTTTCAGAAGCATTAACTCTCTACTCTGGATAGACAGTACCACCTACAACCCACTACATCTGCTAGTCTACCTCTTCGAGAGCTTCACGCAACTTACTCAACTATGCCAGAGCCCATAATGGCTTGTGGCTGCACACGGAAGTTTCTAACATGAATAATCTTATGATCCCTTTGAGCATGGGTGGCATTCCATAGGGTGATCACACGGGTACTAGGGGATCCCTTTGGGCAAACATTGGGTTCTCCAGGTGCCCGGGAAAACCACTGGGTGCTCCAGGGTGCCCCAACCAATCCACCCAGATGTGTATTAAAGTAGCCACCTTAAGTTAACCATTAATAATAACTCTCACATCTAGCATGAATCACTCAAACCAAACCACGTCTACGAGAATAGCATAGCAGTATAAGCATAACGTAGAAGTATCTCCCAAGGTTTGAATGCGGGACAATAGGTTCCTACCTCATCAACTACTTCCCAATACCCACATGTTATCAATCCTACTCATGCAATGTTTGAGGGTTGAAACTAATGCATAAAAACTAGGTATGAAAAGTATGATCAAAGTGTGAACTTGCCTCGTACTATTGATGAAGATGATTCGCACTCATAACTCCTGATAGTTCTACTCGTCACACTCCGTTCAATCTGTACCTACTATTAAAGGGAATAGGTATTCTTGGTTTGGTACGCTTTGTTTCGTACCGTTTTAATTCTTTTTATATGTAGGCTATTTTTACTTTTGTTCGTTTAACGAACATGTACGAACAAAGAAAACTGGGACGTCACTATGCAAAGTCAATTGTTCCACACTTATTTAGTGGTCATTCTTCTTGATAATATACGGCAAAGGAAGTGCGGCAATACATGGTCGCATTGTTTTTTCCTGGCTTCAAGTGCAAAAAATTAATGCACCTAGCGGGAGTCGAACTCGTAACCACGCAAACTACTCCAACCTCGGTATCCAACAAGGCAAACTAGATGTTGTGAATTAGCTTGTTGTATTAAACTTCAACTTTGTATGCATGGCTAGGTCTTCTTTGTCTTTTTAGAGGAAGCTAGGTCTGCTTTGTATCAATTCTCCTGCTGCTCCGTCACCTATACTGGGCCAATACGCTCATAACTGGGATTTTTCTACAGCCAGCAAATTTCTCTGATGGGCTTCATATTCCTTGGTTTTCTTTTTGATTGCACCGGCTGCGTCGTTGTTCCTGAGGATCGAACATAGAAATTGGGTTAGTTACTCAAAAAAATTACCACCTTGCCTTTTAAAATCAAATTTCACAAATTTAAATATGTCCATGAGTTACCTAAAAATCAGCAAACCATCGCAAGAAAAGGGTGAAGTGTCCGTCTCATTTATATTAGAAAATGAAGGAAGAAATTAATGCATGCATGATCCAATAAAATAGAGGAATGTCCGATGAAAGAGGACCCGATTGGTGAATAAAAGAGAGGAAGATTCGATGAAAAGGGACCTGGTTGGTGTGTGCCAATAAAATAGAGGACTATTTGATGAAAAAGGACCCGATTCATCATGAAATAAAAGAAAGGAAGATCCGATAAAAGATGACCCAGTTTGCAATGGAAGTGCATGGCTTAAGTGAGATTGCTGGAAGCTTTGAGTATGCTTCCAGGAATAAAAGAGGAGGGAGTGACTAATGTTAATCAAAGTCGTTTTACAAAAAGGGCATCCATCCAGCATTTAAAAGAGAGGAAGAGCCCATATACAAAAATCATAGCCAAGCAGTTTCAAAAATCTGTTGCTGAGAGATGTTCTCTCTAAAATTTGAGCTTTTGTGGCGTTTAGGTGCAAATGTCAATTATCTATCCTGATGCAACGCACTGGCATATGTGCTATCTATATCTATATCTGTACCTACTATTAAAGGGAATAGATATTCTTGGTTTGGTTCGGTCTTTTTCGTTGTTTTCATTTTGTTTGAGCACACGCTAATCACAAGCTAAGCCATTTGGGACAGGTACTTGAACGTTGATGGGCCTTCTATGGGCTTACATAGAGACCATGAAAAATTATTGTGTCAAAACAAATCAACATTGTGGGAATTAAAAAGAGGACCTCCTGTCTGGATCTATGGTGTAACAACCAATGAGCTATGCATCTTTCATGTTTTCTAATCCTACCTCGCCACAGGAATCAACCGACAAATGGTTAAAATAAAGAAGAGCGGTCCTCATGTTTAGGACCAGCTAATTAAGTGAATGAGCTAATTAAAGGAAGGATTGTGGGCTTAAATAGAATATTTAAATGAGTGTGGCTAATTAAAGAAAGGATTATGGGTAAAACCCGTGGAATAACTAAAAGAAACATTATAGCCTTAATAAATAGAATATTCAAATAGATGGGACTAATTAAAGGAAGGATTTGAGGTAAAAAGTAGGATACTTAAAAGTAAGGATCCATAGGCTTCAATGTGGTGGGGCTACTAAATTAGAAAATGAAGGATTTGATTCCCGACTAAAACGGGTGAGCACGTCATGGTAATTAATGGAAGGATTATACTTAAATGAAATTAGTGGGATATTATGCCCGGTAAAGAAAATATGGATGCAGCTAAATTGCTTACTATTTTTTATGTTCATCTTGTAGAAAGATGTTGAGTTGCAACATGTTCTTCATAGCGAATCCAGTGTTGTGGGACATTATGCTTCCGCAAAAGATCAAATTTTCCCGTTGCAACGCACGGTCGTAAGCAAGCAATAGTAACCACGCATAAGCAATCACTCAAAAGATCGGGAAAAACAAAGAAGACAGTTCATAAAACATCAAAACCAAGCAAATAACTCTTGCAATATGAAACAATTTTTAACAGTACCAAAATTATGTGAATTTGGCCTTATCAAAAGTTTAGGTCAAGAGCTTCGATTTGCAAAAAGAATCAACTAAATCGGAGTTACGAAACTCAAGTTATATTCAAAAGAAGTTTGAATATGAATCTGAACAAAATTCAAAATTTGAAAATTTCAAAAAGTTGATGTGACAGGTTCACTGGATAGGTGAAAACAAGACGAATCTATAGACGCTGGTTTCATCTAATTTGGATAAACGAGTGAAAAGTTATGGCTATTTGAAAAATCACGACCAAGCTGTTTTACGGAAGAAAAAATAGCTACGCCTAAGGTCTAATGTATAAATATGTGGACTAATTGATAATCTAATTATTCTATCGTATTAGTCTAGAAATAATAAACTACGGAAGTAAAAAATGAAGAAAGATACCTTTGTAAGGCAGAGAAAAAAAACGACTTCGGAGAGAACACAATTTCCAGAAGTCGCGTCGGAGAGGAGAAAAATATTTTTCTTAAATGAATCTAGTCAAATCAAAATATTGATTTAACCCGAATTGGATGATTTTTGGAGGCTGCATTTTTTCCGAAGTCTATTTTTCTAAAATTCGTTTCAAAAAAAAATTAACATTAACGAAAATAAAATAAAAAAGACAAAAGAAAACAAAAGAAAAATGGGCCGACCTGCTGCTATGCTACGCTTGTGGGCGGCGGTTAATTTCAGGCGCACGCGTAGATTTTTTCTATTTTTATATAGAAACAAAAACGAAAAACTGGATATCGAAAATAAAATCATATTTTATATAGGCATATTATATATATCAAAATTTTCAAAAAAAGATTTTCTACAACTTGAACATTTCTCTAGTGCCAAATAAAATTCACAAAATTCAAATAATTCAAACAGTGCTACTTCTACAATAAAACTCAATAAAAATCATTTTAGAAATACCAAAATTATTTCAAAATTATTTCTCTCCAATTTTCTGATATAGGGAATCATTTTACCCTATTTTCCATTTTTTAATTTTTGGAGAAAAATAATTTGAATAAAACCCAAATAACTCCAAATTGAATATAATTTCAAACGGACTTTAAATTTGATCCTTTTAAACTTCCAACTCGTATTTCATATATTTTGAAGAAGTCATTTTATCTTCTCTCATGAAAATCATTGAGTTGCTTAAAATTTTTGAATTCTAAATATTTTCAAATGAAATTCAAATATTTTCAATAACTCTTTTCATTTGATTAAATGGAAGAAGTCATGTCATCTTCTCTCTAGGGTTTTGTGTTGAAAAGAACTTGAATTCACGGAGATTAAATGCAAAATGAAAGTTTGGGAAAGTCCTTTTATTCCATCTCATTTAAATTTCAAAACTTTCGAATTTCACTCACTTTCAGTTAATCAATCAATCAATAAAACAATCAATCAAATCTATCTAGTTATTATAACATTCCAAAATTTAGAATTTTGGGATGTTACAATAATCTTGATCATAAATCCACAATTCATCGGATCTCGACAAACACACCGCAAAAAGAATTACATCGAATAGATCTCCAAGAGAATCGAGGAGAACTTTGTATTGACATCCAAAGAGAGAGAAGAAGCCATCTAGCTAATAACTATGGACCCGAAGGTCTATGGTAAACTACTCACACATCATCGGAGAGGCTATGGTGTTGATGTAGAAGCCCTCCGTGATCAATTCCCCCTCCGGCGAAGCGTCGGAAAAGGCCCCAAGATGGGATCTCACGGGTACAGAAGGTTGCGGCGGTGGAAATAGGGTTTCGTGGTGCTCCTGGATGTTTTTGAGGTATATGGTATATATAGGAGGAAGAAGTACGTATGTGGAGCTGCGAGGGGCCCACAAGGGTGGGGGCGCGCCTACCCCCCTGGGCGTGCCCTCCTGCCTCGTGGCCTCCTCACTTCTTTCTTGACGTCCACTCCAAGTCTCCTGGGTCACATTTGTTCCAAAAATAACTCTCCCGAAGGTTTCATTCCGTTTGGATTCCGTTTGATATTCCTTTTCTGCGAAACGCTGAAATAGGCAAAAAAATAACAATTTGCACTAGGCCTTTGGTTAGTAGGTTAGTCCCAAAAATAATATAAAAAGGTATATTAAAGCCCATTAAACATACAATAGATAATATAATAGCATGGAACAATCAAAATTTATAGATACGTTGGAGACGTATCATGCGGCCAAACCGCACACCTATGATGTGCACATCCTTAAATGTATACACTCATAATACCTGGGTGCTTCTTTTACAGAAGCTTATTATTATTTTCTGAGCATCAAGCTCAACACATATGTGTCCTCTTCCGCATATGTACCTTTTCTTCGCCATCATATGCATCGGTATGACTTAAGTTTTGGCCAAGATGGGTTGCCTGGCTCCTGTGCTTATGCCCTACATTCCCATTTATTCGGCTAGGGCATAAAGGGAGCACCTCTGCGATTGTTACTGTCGGGTCATCCGGACGTGTACATCAGACTAGGTGAAGCCGAAAGCTAGCGTTTTTGAGGGAATATTCGGTCGGCGGACTAAAGACGTTTTACCTTCATCACACCATATGAGCCCCCCAGATGTTACGTATACTGCGATTTTTCAATCATAGTTCAGACATGCATACTAACGCATATCCGCCCAGGGAAAGGAACCCTTAATGGAACTATTCTCCCTGGAAGATGTTTCTTATAATCAACATGTAATATAACATAGCTAGCTGGATACAACTTGTCTGTTCAAGCAACTATGAACCCTACGCCTGGTTTCCACGCATGCCCCGGTTTATATTACTGAGCGGGTATTCGGAAAACACTCCGAGCCTTTGGGTTCATTGGTCGAAGTGAAAAGGTCTGCCATGACAATCGTTTTACAATCCGGCTAGGGACAAATTTGCAATTGAAGTACATAGTCATTTGGACTCAAAAACTTCTTCCTCTATGCCGTCTAACAGGCTGTCTAGCTTACAATCCTGTTGGGAATATTTGGCGGCTATCTTTACTTGGTCATATACCAAACTAACTGGAATTTCTTTTCCATCTGACCCCCGAGGTCTGACCCAGGCCATATGATTCGGATCAAGCTTGGTGTACCGTATTTTTACCATGGCCCAGGCATCTCGCGCACCTTCTCGGCAGGCCGATATCTTCCATAATCGAAGCGCCACCGAGCTCCCTGGAATAACTTCACAAGCTCTGCCATACTTCCTGGAGGAGACGCGGATGGCCATAAAGCTTTGGCGATGCTCCGCATTGCCTGCCAAGCTCGCACGTGCAGTTGGGATAGCTCTTGTAGCAGGTCCCCTTGCGAGCCAAACATTTCCTCTTCGGGACGGCCAGTCAGCATACCTGCAGACATAAATCTATTAGATCATTTCTTCACTGAAACGCATAAAGGTAAGGTCAAACACATACTGAATATGCCGCCTTATAGCCTTCTATTCTCCTTGATGGCGTCAGCTAGCTGGGCTCGCACATCTTTTAGTTATTCGCCCAGCAGGGAATTGGAATCCTGCAGCTTGTTCTTTTCATCCCTGACCCGCGTTAGCACACGTTCGCCTGCCGCATGTTGCCTTTTGGCCTCCTGTTCACCAGCCTAGGAAATTTCTAGTTTTTCCTTCAGCTGATCTACTGATCCTGTCAGCGGAAACACAACAGTATTAATATCACTAGTATATGATTATGTTTCCTCGATGGAGGGGAACATTACCAGGCGATGCCTTCTTGGATTTCTCCAGTTTGGCGGTAGCAGCAGCTAGCTGGGTTCGACACTTTTCGAACTCTTGAGACAACAGGGTGTTCTCTGTAAGCACATGGTTGTACAATGATCCTTAAATCAGTTATCAACTGCTTCAAGTCTCGGGGGCTACTAGTATATAATTATCAGATTTGTACAAATGTGTACTTATCCGCATATCTTTCAAATGCTGGTCTGTGGCTCTGGTAAGCCCATCTCGAGCAGCTTGGATGTATGCATCAGCCGAGCTGAAGGTGTTGAATGCCTCTTTTGTAAAGTCAGGGTCACGAAGAGCGGCCCGCCGGAGCCGATGATTCATGGCGCTTTCCACTTCAGAGTTTGTGAAGGATACATCATCTGAATCCTCTGCCAAAGGACAATCCGGCGTCACTCTCATATTAGCCCTTGCCTTTAAGGCAGGGTCTGGAACTTGACTTGTGGAGGCATGGCCGGCAGGATCCACGTGGGTAGTCTGGCGAATGCTTTTCCTGATAAGACACAACAGATAATGTCACAGTTTGATGTGACCGCCAGGAGGCATGATTAAAAAATCATACCTCTTTGATGAAGGTTTTGTCGTATTGTCGTTCTCCTTCCTCTTCGAAGACTTTCTCAGCGTGGGCGCCGCTCTCCTAGGAGATGCCTCCCCTTTGGAGCACGAGAGAGTGCAGTGGGTGAGGCGTAATGAGGAAACTCTTTCGAAGAAGGTGTCTCTTGATTACTTACATGTGAGGCAGGAAGGAGGCCGGGATAGTCGGCCATGATTGGCACTACTGTGCCATCATAGCTCGCCTGGTAGAATACTCCATCCTCAAGCTCCACAAAATATGTCTGGATCCTCTTCGAATCCGGGGTCAAGGTCCCGGTTGTGATCCTCTGGATGTGGGGCGGGGTTATGGATCCCCTCGGTAACCTTCCGCCATTCCTATTACAAACAGATGGGTTAATGTCCATTAAAAGTGACTCAGGGAGAGGATTGAGTAAAGTGGTGGGATTAGAGCTCACCCAGCTTGGAGGATTGTACATGGAAAATCCATCTCGATGTTTAAGATGAGTGGACTCCTCTTTCTCCCCTTTATACAGTTGAGCCAATATTTTGGCCAAAGCGGCGGGGGTGTCTGGACCCTTCCGACCGCAGAGTGAGGCGTCATGTTCCCCATTATAGTGCCACATGGGAAGCCCTCTATATTGGAGTGGTTGGACCCCCCGCACTATGGAAATTTCCATAACCTTGATTATTGATAATCCAGACTGGGCAAGTGTCCTTATCTTTCCCATCAATTGACGGACTTCCGTGCTATCTTCCTCCTCGAGGCTCCAAGGGCGTCAGCTGTGGTGTTTCTTCAATGGAGCATTTGAAAATTCAGGAAGACCCATCCAAACTGGGTTAGGGAGAGCGATGTCCTCAATATAGAACCATTCTGAGGGCCATTCTCCGGGCGCCTTCTTCGGCGTACCAGACAGGTATCCAGTCTCGGCTATGCGCCATACTTTGGCGCCGCCCACCTCGAATATCGACCCCTCTTGGTTGCGAGGGACGAGGCAGAATAGCTTCCTTCACAAATCAAAGTGGGCTTCACAGCCCAAGAAAAGCTCGCAAAGGGTAACAAAACCCGCGATGTGCAGGATAAAGGCTGGCGTGAGGTTGTGCAGTTGGAGGCCGTAATACTCCAAGAGTCCATGGAGGAAAGGGTGGATTGGAAACCCGACGCCTCTCAACAAGTAAGATACGAAGCATACCCGTTCCCCCTGGTTGGATTGGGGAAATTTTCCGCCAGAACTTCACCTGTGAAGGAGGTCAATCCTGCTCGAACAGGGACCAGATCCGCGGGGGGAATGAATCCCTGTGTTTGGAGCTTAACCAACTGCTCATGGTATACAGAACATCTCTTCCAATCCCTTTTTCGGAGCCGTGAGGGCGGGAGGAAGAACTAGGGACTCTAGCCATGTTGAATGGTTTCCCCTGGCAAGACTCTGAGGATTTTCCGCTGGGTGTGGAATGGATCTAAGATCCAAGCCCTTTAAATAGAGGCCTTTCTTACTTGGTCGGGGGGTTATGTGCAAAATATACCTCGACCTCTCGTATTCGCTCGACACGTGGAAGCAGAAGGTGTGGAGGCACAGAAGCCAATAGGTGCGACGTTAAAGGGAAGGCCGAAAACAGCTCTTTAAGTCAGGTACTTTGAAGTGATCGGAGGAGGAACCCGTCTTGCAATGCCAAAGACAATCTGCACGTCGGACACCTCGTCATTGAAGCCTGATTCGTGGGCTATTGAGGGAGTCCTGGATTAAGGGGTCCTCGGACGTCCGACCTGTTGGACATGGGCCGGACTGATGGGATGTGAAGATACAAGACAAAAGACTCTCTCCCGTGTCCGGATGGAGCTCTCCTTTGCATGGAAGACAAGCTGGGCGGCCAGATGTATTATTTCCACTGTTCAAGATATCTTCCGATATTCCGATAAATCGGCCGATTTATCACTTACCGTTGTCTGACCGATAAGATAAATCGGCCGATAAATCAGCCGATATAGCGATAAATTGGCTGATATGCCGATAAACTGGCCGATTTACCCCTTATCATGGGTTGATCGATAAGTTCCTTTGCGTGGAAGGCAAGCTGGGCGGCCAGATGTATTATTTCCTTCCTATGTAACCGACTTTGTACAACCCTAGGCCCCTCTAGTGTCTATATAAACCGGAGGATTTAGTCCGTAGAGGCAATCACAATCATACATGCTAGACTTCTAGGGTTTTAGCCATTACGATCTCGTGGTAGATCAACTCTTGTAATCCTCATACTCATCAATATCAATCAAGCAGGATGTAGGGTATTACCTCCATCAAGAGGGCCTGAACCTGGGTAAAACATCGTGTCCCTTGCCTCTTGTTACCATCGACCTTAGACGCATAGTTCGGGACCCCCTACCCGAGATCTGCCGGTTTTGACACCGACAGCCACCGCCACAACCTCCGTAGCTGTTGTCGCCGCCCGTCCACCCCGTTCGTCTTTGTCTAGCACCAGCCCGTCGCCAGTGTCGCCGTCATCTAACCCAACCACTTTGTCTACTCTGACCACTGTTGGTGACATCGGCCCCGCGCCGATGGATGCCGCAACCATCGTCGAGTCCTTCTCTGCTGGCCTCTCTGACTTCTTCGACATGGAGTACAGCTCGTGCAGGTTCCAGTCTACGCATGTCTGGTGCTAGCAACACCGCCATGTGCCTTCGTCCATTTCGTGTCCCCGGGCCTGGCAAGCCTGGTGCGGCACCTCGTCCACTTAGTCTTCGTCCGTCTATGCATGCCCGGTGCTGGCAAAACCGACGCGTGCCTTCATCTATGATGTGTCCCCGGGGCTGGCAACCCTGGCGCAACGCGTTGTCAACAATGTCTTCTTCCTGGCGCACCACTACTTCGACACCATTGCGCCCATGACTAACTCGACGCCTCCTTGCGCCCGCGGCTCCATGGCGACTTCATCGACACCGGCTACCCCGACTTGACATCGACCACGACATTTTTCGCACGGCTACCTCGACCACGGCTCCACCACCTATGCTCTTGGGTACCATGACAAACTGATACACACATGGATACATCACACATGACATTTCAGAAAAGTGCACAGTTTAGTTGGAAAAAGTTACTAAGCCGAGTCAAGCAAACACATGGCCAGGTGAATGCTAACTTAACTTCATACCATAATCTTCAACACATGGCTGCACTTTCATCTTCATTGTTGTTGGTTGAACTTAGGTATCACATGGAAGAAACCCAACAACCTATGAGCTCTTGAAGCAACCGGTTCGGAGGAACAAGTTTGGAGGAAACAAGTTTCAAGTGAAGCTGATGTTGTCAGTTTTTACCTCTAATGTTTTGGTGTGTCACACCCCTATGGTGAAGAGACAGGGCTATAGGGGTACATCAATAGAAGCTACATCAAATTATCTTTCTAATGCAAAAAACCTCACATCATTTGGAGTTGTGAGTCAAAAGTTGTAGTCATTCTCGTGGAAGGTGTCCAGGTTGTCAAGGCTTCGCAAATTTCCGAGGAGCTCTCCAACAACTTCCAAAGTTGACTGCTTATTCCCCCAAGAAAGCCATGCAAACCTATTTACTTTTGAAACCATTTTCACACCTAGCCAAGGGGAGTTGTCCCTGCTATAAAACCCCATATCCCCCATCCTCAGTAAAACCTTTTGTCAAACCATTTAGCTACAAGCTTATGCAGCCACACTGCTAGAGAGATCCAAGAGATCTTACTACCTTTGCTCTTGTGAGTTCATTCGGATTCGCGAGAAGGGGCCTCTGGTTCCCCCTAGTTCGTGCTCTAAAGTCCCGGCCGTTTTGTGTGGATTAGTCCTGGTTTGTGGTTCTTCGATTGTTCGGACAGCGGGTTGGAGTTCTTATAGCTTTGGCCAGCCTTCCCCAATGTACGGGTTGCATCCAACCTTGGCAGGTATAAAGCTAGTTATCTCGGCTGCTTGCAGCTAGTTATCCCTCCTGATTCGATCCTACAACGTGAAGATCGGGCCACCCTCGGGCGTGAACTCGTTCATAGGGTTCCGACCTATCATCTAGCATCAGAGCCTTCATTGACACGGTAGGATCTGTTATCCAAGTTTATCTTGCTATCATCCTTTTAGATCGAGTGTTTTTCATGCTATATTTTTGTCCTAGAAGTCCAAAGCCCCACCAAAAATAAATCCAAGCCTTGTTGGTGCTGAGATCTTGTTGTTGCATACCTTGCATGTTCTTCATCTTTTAGATCTGCACCAAGTTTATCTTCATAGTTGCTTTCAGATTTGGTTCTTGTGCTTTGGAAAAAGAGAGAGAGAAAAAGAGTGGCAAAAAAAGAATCAAAAAAGAGAGAGGAAAAGAGTGGCGAAAAAAGTCAAGAGAGAAAAAGAAAAGCAAGATCCAAAAGTTTCAGCTTGGTAGAAATTTTTTAGAAGCTTGTGTGTTGTGTTTGTCAATCTTGGTGCAAAGGTGCAGTAGATCCATCCACATATTTTTCTTGGTTTGCGTCAACTTGATTTCAGCACAAGCCCCTTTTTGTTTACCCCACCGAGCTCCACCAAAAAACTGAAGCTAGTTCTTTGATCCCTGTCTTTCAATTGCTTTAACACATCTGGGAGAAGCACAATCTGATGTGAACTCATAAGAACTTTGGTGAGTAAGAGGTGAGGTCGTGTGATTCCACAAAATTATCCTATTCCACTTTTGGCCTTACTAACATGGCAGGATCTAGATCGAGTGTTCGTGGAGAAAACCATGGGGAAGAAGATGCCCCGGTCACACGTGCTAATTTTCAGGAATTACAGAACATGGTTCGAGACCTTGGAAGAATGTTTCACGAGCGACCTCCAGCAAGTGGCGATAGGGTTCGACACCAACAATACCCTGTTTCTCATGAAGTGCAGCAAAGAAGACATGCTCGAGGGCATGATGTTGTTACTCGTGGGCGTGTCACTACTACTCAAGAAGTGCAACAAGGAGGACATGCTCGATGGCATGGTGTTGGTGCTGCTCGTGGGTGTGGCACTGCTGCTCCTGAAATGCGGCAAGGATGGCATGCTCGAGGGCAAGCTATTGCTGCCCCTAGGCGTTTCACTGCTGCTCATGAATCGCAGCAAGGACGTCATGCCCGGCGACAAAGTTACGGCATCCGTCGGCACACCGATGACCCACCACAAAGCATGACCGTGGTTGATGAACCGACTCTGGTGATTCATAGCCCATATTCACCTAAGAAGCTCACTCCTAATGTTGGCATCTCAACCACCACCAGTGTCCCAACATCCAAGAAACATGTGCCACAAATTTCATGTGAGGAAGAGAGTCCACAATCCAAAATCCCACAACTTAAGAGTGATAAGAAAAGCAAGCTGAGTGACTCCACCAAATGTGAGGAAGAGTGTCCACTTTCAAAAATCCCACCACTTAAGAGTGAAAAGAAACATGAGTTGGGTGACTCCACCAAATGTGAGGAAGAGTGTCTAGTTTCCACAATTCCGTATATTGAGAGTGATAAGAAAAGTGAGGTGAGTGAGTCCACAAAACATGAGGATCATATTGTTCATCACGAGATTAGAGAAATGAGATCTCCACCTAGATATACCGCACATTCAGAGAGAGAGGATTAATGAGTTATGTGAGTCCACAAAATGTGAGACTGAGATCATTCCACACCTCATTAGAGAGATAAGCGATCCACAACCCAATATACCACACGATAAGAGTGAGATGATAAGTGAGTTATCTAAGTCCACTAAATGTGAGGTTGAGATTTTTCAACAAGAGAATAGTGAGATGAGTGATCCACCACCATGGGAAATTAGTAGTCCACCAAATGAAAAGAGAGAGGAATATTCAATAACTAACATTTCACAAAATTCTTTTTCTTTGCAATATGTGCAGGTGCAAAAGGCATACCTATAAGCTCTCTTGCAACGATGAGAGATTTAGATCCAAGAACAAATATGGAGGACATGGAGTACCACTACCCAAGGTGCATGTGTGAAGATTGATTTCCCGAAAGGCATTCAAGTACTCAATGAAGTAAAACAAAAAGGATCTTCCATTTTGATGAAGCCAGAGGTATACACTTATGAGTTCCTGAAGCAATGGCGTGATAAGATTAGAGAAAAATTGTTTGGTACATCATCCATCCAGCAATATGATTTTGTTAATCTTGAAGAGGCTATAAAACATCCAATAAAACTGAATGTTGCACATGATTATTCATCATTTTCTTTTCCTAGTTATTTCAAATTGTCCTCGCGCTATAATTTTGTAGACCAAATGAAGTTGAGGACGACTTTTCTCCTAGAGAGGCAGGATGATATGAACATGATGATTTGTACTCTATAGAAACGTTTGCTGGAAGGAACTCCTAAGTTGAACAAAGCATCATATTGGCATCGTCCATAAGATAGAAAAGTTGAAAATTAAAATTCTCTATATCATGAAACCTTTGCGTTATGATTTGGTATTGCCCTGCTTTCTTATGTGTGATGACCAGGTAGAGTCGAGGACGACTCTTTTTCAAGAGAGGGGGGATGATGAGGACATGTTCATCATTGAAACAACACAAATCATTCCTGAACAAACTTGTGGCAAACAAGTACATGATCAGATGCAACACAATTCAAAGGTGAAAACTACAAATGAGGATTGCATCATTTCTTTGCATGGATATTATCTACTTCCCTTCTACTTATCTTTAGCAGATCAAAGAGAGTCGAGGACGACCCTTCATCAAGGGAGGGAGGATGATGCGCACATGGATACATCACACATGACATTTCAGAAAAGTGCACAATTTAGTTGGAAAAAATTACTAAGCCGAGTCAAGCAAACACATGGCCAGGTGAATGCTAACTTAAGTTCATACCATAATCTTCAACACATGGCTGCACTTTCATCTTCATTGTTGTTGATTGAACTTAGGTATCACATGGAAGAAACCCAACAACCTATGAGCTCTTGAAGCAACCGGTTCAGAGGAACAAGTTTGGAGGAAACAAGTTTCAAGTGAAGCTGATGTTGTCAGTTTTTACCTCTAATGTTTTAGTGTGCCACACCCCTGTGATGGAGAGACAGGGCTATAGGGGTACATCAACAGAAGTTATATTAAATTATCTTTCCAATGCAAAACACCTCACATCATTTGAAGTTGTGAGTCAAAAGTTGTAGTCATTCTCGTGGAAGGTGTCCAGGTTGTCAATGCTTCACGAATTTCCGAGGAGCTCTCCAACAACTTCCAAAGTTGACTGCTTATTCCCCCAAGAAAGCCATGCAAACCTGTTTACTTTTGAAACCATTTTCACACCTAGCCAAGGGGGTTTGTCCCTGCTATAAAACCCCATCTCCCCCATCCGCTAGGAAAACATTTTGTCAAACCATTTAGCTACAAGCTTATGCAGCCAGACTGCTAGAGAGATCCAAGAGATCTTGCTACCTTTGCTCTTGTGAGTTCATTCGGATTCGCAAGAAGGAGCCTCTGTTTCCCCCTAGTTCATGCTCTACGGTTCCGACCGTTTTGTGTGGATTAGTCCCGGTTTGTGGTTCTACGATTGTTCGGACAGCGGGTTGGAGTTCTTGTAGCTTCGGCCAGCCTTCCCCAACGTACGGGTTGCATCCAACCTTGGCAGGTATAAAGCTAATTATCTGATACGTCTCCAACGTATCTATAATTTTTGATTGTTCAATGCTATATTATATCCTGTTTTGGACATTATTGGGCTTTATTATACACTTTTATATTATTTTTGGGACTAACCTATTAACCGGAGGCCCAGCCCAGAATTCTTGTTTTTTGCCTATTTCAGAGTTTTGCAGAAAAAAAATATCAAATGGAGTCCAAACGGAATGAAACCTTAGGGAACGTGATTTTCGGAATGAACATGATCCAGAGGACTTGGACCCTACATCAAGACATCAACCAGGAAGGCACGAGGTAGGGGGGGCCTACCCCCCCCCCCAGGCGCGCCCTCCACTCTCGTGGGTCCCACGTTGCTCCACCGACGTACTCCTTTGTCCTATATATACCAACATACCCCCAAACTACCAGATAGGGAGCCAAAACCCTAATTCCATCGTCGTAACTTTTTGTATCCATGAGATCCCATCTTGGGGCCTTTTCCGGAGCTCCGCCGGAGGGGGCATCGATCACGGAGGGCTTCTACATCAACACCATAGCCCCTCTGATGAAGTGTGAGTAGTTTACTTCAGACCTACAGGTCCATAGTTATTAGCTAGATGGCTTATTCTCTCTTTTTGGATCTCAATACAAAGTTCTCCCCCTCTATTGTGGAGATCTATTCGATGTAATCTTCTTTTGCGGTGTGTTTGTTGAGATCAATGAATTGTGGATTTATGATCAAGTTTATCTATGAACAATATTTGAATCTTCTCTGAATTCTTTTATGTATGATTGGTTATCTTTGCAAGTCTCTTCGAATTATCAGTTTGGTTTGGCCTACTAGATTGATCTTTCTTGCAATGGGAGAAGTGCTTGGCTTTGGGTTCAATCTTGCGGTGTCCTTTCCCAGGGACAGTAGGCGCAACAAGGCACGTATTGTATTGTTGCCATCGAGGATAACAAGATGGGGTTTATATCATATTGCATGAGTTTATCCCTCTACATCATGTCATCTTGCTTAAAGCGTTACTCTATTCTCTTGAACTTAATACTCAAGGATAGCGGTCGATGTGTGGAGTAATAGTAGTAGATGCAGGTAGGAGTCGGTCTACTTGTCTCGAACGTGGTGCCTATATACATGATCATACCTAGATATTCTCATAACTATGCTCAATTCTGTCAATTGCTCAATAGTAATTTTTCACCAACCGTAATACTTATGCTCTCGAGAGAAGCCTCTAGTGAAACCTATGGCCCCTGGGTCTATTTTCCATCATATTAATCTTCCAATAGTTAGTTATTTCCTTTATCATTTATTTTACTTGCATCTTTATTTTTCTTTATCATAAAAATACCAAAAATATTATCTTAACATATCTATCAAATCTCACTCTCGTAGGTGACCGTTAAAGGATTGACAACCCCTTTATCGCGTTGGTTGCGAGGAGTTTATTTGTTTGTGTAGGAGCAAGGGACTCGTGCGTTGCCTCCTACTGGATTGATACATTGGTTCTCAAAAACTGAGGGAAATACTTACGCTGCTTTGCTGCATCACCCTTTCCTCTTCAAGGGAAAACCAACACCATGCTCAAGAGGTAGGAAGAAGGATTTCTGGCGCCGTTGCCGGGGAGTCTACGCAAAAGTCAACATACCAAGTACCCATCACAAACCCTTATCTCCCGCATTGCATTATTTTCCATTTGCCTCTTGTTTTCCTCTCCCCCCCACTTCACACTTGCCGTTTTATTCACCCTCTCTCTCCATCCTCCCTTTCTTTCTCTATTCGCCTCTTTTTGCCCGTTTCTTGTTTCTTGTGTGTCGGATTGCTTGCTTGTCACGATGGCTCAAGATAATAGCAAATTGTGTGATTTTACCAATACCAACAACAATGATTTTATTAGCACTCTGATTGCTCCTCTTACCGATGCTGGATCTTGTGAAATAAATGTTGCTTTGCTGAATCTTGTCATGAAAGATCTGTTTTCCGGCCTTCCTAGTGAAGATGTCGCTACCTATCTAAACAACTTTGTTGATCTGTGTGATATGCAAAAGAAGAAAGATGTGGACAATGATATTGTTAAATTGAAGCTATTTTCTTTTTCGCTTAGAGATCGTGCTAAAGCTTGGTTTTCGTCTTTGCCTAAAAATAGTATTGATTCGTGGAATAAGTGCAAAGATGCTTTTATCTCTAAGTATTTTCCTCCCGCTAAGATCATCTCTCTTAGAAACGATATTATGAATTTTTAAGCAACTTGATAATGAACATGTTGCACAAGCTTGTGAGAGGATGAAATTAATGATACGTAATTGCCCTACACATGGTTTGAATTTTTGGATGATTATACAAAAAATTTATGCCGGATTGAATTTTGCTTCTAGAAATCTTTTAGATTCGGCCGCAGGAGGCACTTTTATGTAAATCACTTTAGGAGAAGCTACTAAACTCCTAGATAATATTATGGTTAATTATTCTCAATGGCACAGTGAAAGATCTACTAATAAGAAAGTGCATGCGATAGAAGAAATTAATGTTTTGAGTGGTAAGATGGATGAACTTATGAAATTATTTATTAATAAAAGTGTTTCTTATGATCCTAATGATATGCCTTTGTCTACTTTGATTGAGAATAATAATGAATCTTTGGATGTGAATTTTGTTGGTAGGAATAATTTTGGTAACAACACGTATAGAGGAAACTTTAATCCTAGGTCATATCCTAGTAATTCCTCTAATAATTATGGTAATTTCTACAACAATTCTTATGTAAATTTTAATAAGATACCCTATGATTTTGAATCTAATATTAAAGAATTTATTACCTCGCAAAAGAATTTCAATGCTTTGATTGAAGAAAAATTGCTTAAGATTGATGAGTTGGCTAGGAACTGTAACATCCCAAATTTTCAATTTGGAATGTTATAAACTAGATCATCATTGCATATCATATTTATTGCATTTTGGTTGATCCTACAAATTTTTGCAACTCAAGGACCCTCGGAGAGAGTTGGGGATTTCGTTATTTTCATATTTGAGTTGTCTCAAATGTTGAAAATAGGATCATTTGATTATATTTATTTTATTTTCAATTATTTCTAATATAAAAATATGAGAGAGGGAATAAAATGACTTTCCCAAAATAAAGAAATATTGAGGATTTAACAAAAAATCAAACAAGATTTTATTTGGTTTTGTTTGCTATTTTATTTGAATTTAGGAAAAATGTGCATTTTTTCAAAATTGCATTTAGGCCCCAAATAAATGTTCATCCTGTGCGGCTTGATTTTAGAAGCCGGGGAAAATTTATTTCGGGATTTTTGGAGTCCGTTTAGTAGTCCTTTTGTTTTTTTTCTGAGCGTAACTATTTTTAAAAAACGCAACCGACCTACGGGCCGTGTCCGACCCGGACACGAGGCCCGTCCGGCTTTATAAGCCGGGGAGGCCCAGCCGGAACCCCACCCCAAACCCTAGCCGCCCCAAGCCGTTGTCGCCGCCCCAAGCCGCCCGCTGCCGCCGCCGGAGCCGCCGCCGCCGGACCCGTCGCCCGAGGTTTACCTCGATCCCACCGCCGTTTTTTTAGAAAAACCGTTCGGTTTTCCGACGGTTTTGTTCGTTTTTTTAGTTTCAGTTTTTTTAAAATAGATCGGTTTTCCAGTTTATTTAATTAGTGAGCGTTCGTCCGTTCATTCGTTTTAACGAACGTCCGTCGTTTTTCTTTTTCTCGGATTAAATCCGTGATTTTTCTGATCGCGATTTCTCATCCGATTTTCGTTTTAGTTTAACTTTTCGCTCGTTTATCGGAATCAGGCGATTCAAGCACCTGGAGTTTCGTCTCGAAACCCTTTTTCCTTTTAACCAACTTAAACAAATTTTTGCCACTGTAAAAAATTGCCCTAGATCCAGAATAGTAAACGAAGCTTGTTTCTTTTGTCGTTATGTCTTTCGTTGCTTCGTTCGATTTGATTCTTTTTGCCAACCGGAGTTCTTAAGTTGAACCTTCTGGTTAGATCTCTTATTTGAGTTTTACCTGTGCATTAGTTGAGTACTTATTGTATGCTTGTTTGTTTGCGATAGAGTACCCGGAGTGTGCCGCTTGTTACTTCGAATCGCTAGGTTTCCCGGATCATCAGCAAGGCAAGTAACACTTTGATCATACCTCCTACTACCCAGTTTTATTGCTATAGATCAATCCTTACACATTGCATGATTAGGATCTAATTAAATTGTGGGTTTGGGAAGTAGTTGAGGTAGTACCTATTACCCGTTTACTGTCAAACCTTTGGGAGTCACTTCTACGTTTGCTTATTATGCCATGCTATGCTAGTAGACGTGGATTGGGTGAGGGTATCCATGACAGATGTGAGATTGTTAATTAATGGATTATTTAAGGTGGCAACTTAAACACACATCTGGATGGATTGAGGTACCTGGGTATTCCAGGATTACCTGTTTTTCTTTATGGACCGCCACCCAGGCTCAAAAGGGATCATGAGATTTTTCATGCTAGAAACTTCCGTGTGCAGCCACAAGCTATTATGGGCTCTAGCATAGTTGACTAAGTCGTGTGAACTCTTACAGTGGTAGACTAGCAGATGTAGGGGATGTAGGTGGTACGGTATACCCATCGTAAGGTGCTAGCACTTCTGAAGGACTATGTCTCGGTCATCCGTCTTCTCAAACACCTTGTAGTGCGAGAAACCAAACGGAGGCGATCGAGTCTTGTGGGGAAAAGTGCGCAAACCTTTGCAGAGTGTATAAACTAATCATGGTTAGCCGTGTCCCCGGTTATGGACATCTTGAGTATCTAGTACTTGGATTATCATGTGAATCTCAACATGTTACTCTAAATTAATTTTGACGGGTTTGTTTAATGATGATGCTTAATTGGGATTGAGAATGATGTCAACCATTCTCAATGTTTAACAACCACCATGAATGTTAAATAAATTTATTCCTTTGCAGTAGGGAAAAATTGGCTTTACGCAAAAACTGTAACCATAGAGCTTTCCACCAGTCAAATATGCATATAGATTAGCTGTTTCATTCCATTACTCTCTATGTGTTACATTGCCAGCATATTCCATGTGCTGGCCCATTTCGGGCTGCAACGTTAATGTTGCAAACTTTTTAGACGACGATTAAGGAGTTTTAGGTCGTGGTTCTATACTCAGTGATGCCGTTGGAGTTGATGGACTCACTTATCTTCCAAGCCTTCCGCTATTATCGTTATTAGATGGCCTTAAGCCATATTTATTGTAATAAGTTCTCTCTCGAGACACTCAATGTAATAAGTGTGTGATTGCTACTCTGTTATAAATCCTTCAAGTACTGTGTGGTGTCAGCATTACTGATCTAGGGATGACACTGGAGCACAGAGATTGGACCGCTTGAGGTCTGGTCGCTACAGGAACGTTGATAGAATTTCTCTTGATGTTGATTCTTTGAAACTTAGATCTATTCCTCCTAAGCATGATATCAATGAGTCTCTCAAAGCTATGAGAATTTCCATTGATGAGTGCAAAGAAAGAACCGCTAGGATCCGTGCTAAGAAAGATTGCTTTATAAAAGCGTGTTCTTCTAGTTTCCATGATAACAAAGATGAAGATCTAAAAGTTATTGATGTGTCCCCTATTAAATCTTTGTTTTGTAAAATGAATCTTGATAATGATGGGGCTTAATATGATCCACCTTTAACAAGAAGGCGTTCCAAAAATTCGGAGTCTTTAGATCTTGATGCTAAAATTGTTAAAAGTGGGATTGAAGAAGTCAAAACTTTAAATATCGATGAACCCACTATTTTGGATTTCAGGGAATTTAATTATGATAATTGCTCTTTGATAGATTGTATTTCCTTGTTGCAATCCATGCTAAATTCTCCTCATGCTTATAGTCAAAATAAAGCCTTTATCAAACATATCGTTGATGCTTTGATGCAATCTTATGAAAAAAACTTGAGTTGGAACTTTCTATCCCTAGAAAACTTTATGATGAGTGGGAATATACTATTAAAATTAAGATTAAAGATCATGAATGCTATGCTTTGTGTGATTTGGGTGCTAGTGTTTCCACGATTCCAAAGACTTTGTGTGATTTGCTAGGTTTCCATGATATTGATGATTGCTCTTTAAACTTGCACCTTGCATATTCCACTATTAAGAAACCTATGGGAAGAATTAATGATGTTCTTATTGTTGCAAATAGAAATTATGTGCCCGTGGATTTTATTGTTCTTGACATAGATTGCAATCCTTCATGTCCTATTATTCTTGGTAGACCTTTCCTTAGAACGATTGGTGCAATTATTGATATGAAGGAAGAGAATATTAGATTCCAATTTCCGTTAAGGAAAGGCATGGAACACTTCCCTAGAAATAAAATTAAATTACCTTATGAATCTATTATGAGAGCCACTTATGGATTGCCTTCCAAAGATGGCAATACATAGATCAATCCTTGCTTTTATGCCTAGCTATGGGCGTTAAACGATAGCGCTTGTTGGGAGGCAACCCAATTTTATTTTTATTCATTGCTTCTTGCTCCTGTTTAGTAATAAATAATTTATCTAGCCTCTGTTTTGGTTGTGTTTTTTGTGTTTAATTAGTGTTTGTGCCAAGTAGAACCATTGGGAAGACTTGGGGAAAGTCTTTTTAATCTTGCTGTAAAAAACAGAAACTTTAGCGCTCTGGAGAACTGCTGCCATTTTTATTTGGAAAGTGATATTTAGTTAATTCTTTTTGAAGATGATTAATAGATAAATTCCTCAAGTCCAGCAATTTATTTTAGAATTTTTGGTGTTCCATATCTTGCGTTAGCTACAGATTACGACAGACTGTTCTGTTTTTGACAGATTCTGTTTTTCGTGTGTTGTTTGCTTATTCTAATGAATCTATGGCTAGTAAAATAGTTTATAAACCATAAAAAAGTTGGAATACAGTAGGTTTAACACCAATATAAATAAATAATGAGTTCATTACAGTACCTTGAAGTGGTGTTTTCTTTTCTTTCGCTAATGGAGCTCACGAGATTTTCTACTTTAAGTTTTGTGTTGTGAAGTTTTCAAGTTTTGGATAAAAGATTTGATGGATTATGGAACAAGGAATTTCAAGAGCCTAAGCTTTGGGATGCCCATGTAACCCCAAGATAATCTAAGGACACCTAAAAGCCAAAGCTTGGGGATGCCCCGGAAGGCATCCCCTCTTTCGTCTACTTCTATCGATAACTTTACTTGGAGCTATATTTTTATTTACCACATGATATGTGTTTTGCTTGGAGCATCTTGTATTATTTGAGTCTTTATTTGTTAGTTTTCCACAATAATCCTTGCTGCACACACCTTTTTGAGAGAGACACTCATGATTCGGAAATTGTTAGAATACTCTATGTGCTTCACTTATATCTTTTGAGTTATATAGTTTTTGCTCTAGTGCTTCACTTATATATTTTAAAGCACGTTGGTAGATTTGTTTTATAGAAACCATTGTTCTCTCATGCTTCACTTAGATTATTTTGAGAGTCCTACAAAACAGCATGGTAATTTGCTTTAATTATGTTAGGCATTCAAGATTAATAATAAAATTTTCTTATGAGTGTGTTGAATACTATGAGAAATTTGAAACTTGATAGTTGTTTTGAGATATGGAGATGGTGATATTAGAGTCGTGCTAGTTGAGTAGTTGTGAATTTGAGAAATGCTTGTATTGAAGTTTGTGATTCCCGTAGCATGCACGTATGGTGAACCGTTATGTTAAGAAGTCAGAGCATGATGTATTTATTGATTGTCCTCCTGATGAGTGGTGGTCGGGGACGAGCGATGGTCTTTTCCTACCAATCTATCCCCCTAGGAGAATGTGCGTAGTACTTTGCTTCGATAACTAATAGATTTTTGCAATAAGTATGTGAGTTCTTTATGACTAATGTTGAGTCCATGGATTATACGCACTCTCACCCTTCCACCATTGCTAGCCTCTCTAATACCGCGCACCTTTCACCGGTATCATACACCCACCATATACCTTCCTCAAAACAGCCACCATACCTACCTAACATGACATTTCCATAGCCATTCCGAGATATATTGCCATGCAACTTTCCACCGTTCCGTTTACTATGACACGCTCCATCATTATCATATTGCTTCGCATGATCATGTAGTTGACATTTTAGTTGTGGCAAATCCACCGTTCATAATTCTTTCATATAAGTCACTCATGCATCATTGCTATTCCGGTATACCGCCGGAGGCATTCATATAGAGTCATACTTTGTTCTAGTATCGAGTTGTAATCAATGAGTTGTAAATAAATAGAAGTGTGACGATCATCATTCATAGAGTATTGTCCCAAAAAAAGGCCAAAAAAGAAGGCCCAAAAATAGTAAATAAATAAATAAAAAGGGGTAATACTACTATCCTTTTTTCCACACTTGTGCTTCAAAGTAGCACCATGATCTTCATGATAGAGAGTCTCCTATGCTATCACTTTCATATACTAGTGGGAATTTTTCATTATATAACTTGGCTTGTATATTCCAACGATGGGCTTCCTCAAAATGCCCTAGGTCTTTGCGAGCAAGCAAGTTGGATGCACACCCACTTAGTTCTTTTTGTTGAGCTTTCATATACTTATAGCTCTAGTGCATCCGTTGCATGGCAATCCCTACTCACTCACATTTATATCTATTAATGGGCATCTCCATAGCCCGTTGATATGCCTAGTTGATGTGAGACTATCTTCTCCTTTTTGTCTTCTCCCCAACCACCATTCTATTCCACATATAGTGCTATGTACATGGCTCACGCTCATGTATTGAGTGAAGATTGAAAAAGTTTGAGAACACCAAAAGTGTGAAACAATTGCTTGGCTTGTCATCGGGTTTGTGCATGATTTAAATACTTTGTGTGGTGAAGATGGAGCATAGCCAGACTATATGATTTTGTAGGGATAACTTTCTTTGGCCATGTTATTTTGAAGAGACATAATTGCTTAGTTAGTATGCTCAGAGTATTATTATTTCTATGTCAATATTCATACCACAATTAAGAGAATTACATTGAAATTATGCCAAGTAGCATTCCACATCAAAAATTCTCTTTTTATCATTTACCTACTCGAGGACGAGCAGGAATTAAGCTTGGGGATGCTTGATACGTCTCCAACGTATCTACAATTTTTGATTGTTCCGTGCTATATTATATCTTGTTCTGGACATTATTGGGCTTTATTATACACTTTTATATTATTTTTGGGACTAGCCTATTAACCGGAGGCCCAGCCCAGAATTGTTGTTTTTTCCTATTTCAGAGTTTCGCAGAAAAAAGAATATCAAACGGAGTCCAAACGGACTGAAACCTTCAAGAACGTGATTTTCAGAACGAACATGATCCAGAGGACTTGGAACCTACGTCAAGACATCAACCAGGAAGGCACGAGGTAGGGGGCGCGCCTACCCCCCCCCCCCAAGCGCGCCATCCACCCCCGTGGGGACCATGTTGCTCCACCGACATACTCCTTCCTCCTATATATACCTACGTACCCCCAAACTACCAGATACGGAGCCAAAACCCTAATTCCACCGCCGTAACTTTCTGTATCCACGCGATCCCATCTTGGGGCCTTTTCCGGAGCTCTGCCGGAGGGGACATCGATCACGGAGGGCTTCTACATCAACACCATAGCCCCTCCGATGAAGTGTGAGTAGTTTACTTCAGACCTACGGGTCCATAGTTATTAGCTAGATGGCTTCTTCTCTCTTTTTGGATCTCAATACAAAGTTCCCCCCCTCTCTTGTGAAGATCTATTCGATGTAATCTTCTTTTGCGGTGTGTTTGTTGAGATCGATGAATTGTGGGTTCATCATCAAGTTTATGAACAATATTTGAATCTTCTCTGAATTCTTTTATGTATGATTGGTTATCTTTGTAAGTCTCTTCGAATTATCAGTTTGGTTTGGCCTACTAGATTGATCTTTCTTGCAATAGGAGAAGTGCTTGGCTTTGGGTTCAATCTTGCGATGTCCTTTCCCAGTGACAGTAGGGGCAGGAAGGCACGTATTGTATTGTTGCCATCGAGGATAACAAGATGGGGTTTATATCATATTGCATGAGTTTATCCCTCTACATCATGTCATCTTGCTTAAATCGTTACTCTGTTCTCTTGAACTTAATACTCTAGATGCATGCTGGATAGCGGTCGATGTGTGGAGTAATAGTAGCAGATGCAGGCAGGAGTCGGTCTACTTGTCTCGGACGTGATGCCTATATACATGATCATAGATAGATATTCTCATAACTATGCTCAATTCTGTCAATTGCTCAATAGTAATTTGTTCACTCACCGTAATACTTATGCTCTCGAGAGAAGCCTCTAGTGAAACCAATGGCCCTCGGGTCTATTTTCCATCATATTAATCTTCCAATACTTAGTTATTTCCTTTGCCATTTTTTACTTGCATCTTTATTTCTCTATTTATAAAAATACCAAAATATTATCTTATCATATCTATCAGATATCACTCTCGTAGGTGACCGTGAAGGGATTGACAACCCCTTTATCGTGTTGGTTGTGAGGAGTTTATTTGTTTGTGTAGGTGCGAGGGACTCGTGCGTGGCCTCCTACTGGATTGATACCTTGGTTCTCAAAAACTGAGGGAAATACTTACGCTGCTCTGCTGCATCAGCTTTTCCTCTTCAAGGGAAAACCAACGCAGTGCTCAAGAGGTAGCATTATCCCAGCTGCTTGCAGCTAGTTATCCCTCTCGATTCGATCCTACGACGTGAAGATCGGGCCACCCTCAGGCGTGAACTCGTTCATCGGGTTCCCACCTATCACAAACGCCACAAAGGGCTATCACCTTGCTTGAGCAACCTCGCAGGTTTCCAACTCTAGCCACGACTTCTGCGATGCGTCGACCGTTACGACTGTGGGGGGGGGGTCCGTCGGCTTGCCTTCGGATTCTTCTCCAGTCTCACTGTCTGTGTCACTACTGTTGTGACTACGGGGGGATGTTGAGTAACGTGATTGTATTGGATACATAGACTAGGAAAGTATTCTGGCTTATCTTGTACTCCAAGTAGATCATGTACTCCTATATATATGCCAACGAGGCCCAAGCAATACAACAACTATTCAACCAAATTCCTATCTCCCTTCTAACAAAGGGAGAGTTTCGTCAGCACAATGGCATGGTGACGGTGATGGTGAAGTGATCTGCGCAGGGCTTCGCCTAAGCACTACGATAATATGACCAGAGGATTAAACGGTGGAGGGGGGGCACCGCACACGGCTAAGAACAATTGATATCCCTTAGAGGTGCCCCCTACCCTCGTATATAAAGGAGGGAGAGGGGAGGAGGCCGGCCTAGGGGGCGCGCCAAGTGGGGGAATCCCACTTGGACTCCTAGTCCTATTCGTCCCCCCTCCTTTTATCGGAGGGGGAAAGAGGGAAGGAGAGGCTGAGGGAGAAGGAAAGGGGGGCCACGCCCCCTCCACTTGTCCAATTTAGACTCCCTATGGGGGGCGCCACCACTTGTGGGCTGCCTTGCCTCTCTCCTATGGCCCATGTGGCCCATTACTTCCCCCGGGGGGTTTCGGTAACCTCCTGGGACTCCGATAAATACGCGAAACACTCTGGAACCATTCCGATGTCCGAATACTATCATCCAATACATCAATCTTTACCTCTAAACCATTTCGGGACTCCTCGTCATGTATGTGATCTCACCCGGGACTTTGAACAATCTTTGGTCACCAAAACACATAACTCATAATACAAATCGTCATCGAACATTAAGCGTGCGGACCCTACGGGTTCGAGAACTATGTAGACATGACCGAGACACATCCCCGGTCAATAACCAACAGTAGAACCTGGATGCTCATATTGGTTCTACGAAGATCTTTATCGGTCAAACCGCAATGCCAACATACGCCATTCCCTTTGTCATCAGTATGTTACTTGCCCGAGATTCAATCGTCGATATCTTCATACCTAGTTAAATCTTGATACCGGCAAGTCTCTTTACTCGTTCCATAATGCATCATCCCGTAACTAACTCATTAGTCACATTGCTTGCAAGGCTTATCATGATGTGCATTACCGAGAGGGCCCAGAGATACCTCTCCGATACTTGGAGTGACAAATCCTAATCTCGATCTATGCCAACCCAAAAAAACCTTCGGAGATAACTGTAGAGCATTTTTATAATCACCCAGTTACATTGTGACGTTTGATAACGCACACGGTATTCCTTCGGCATTCGGGAGTTGCATACTCTCATAGTCAAAGGAATATGTATAAGTCATGAAGAAAGCAATAGCAATAAAACTTAACGATCATTATGCTAAGCTAATGGTGAAGGAAATATGCCCTAGAGGCAATGATAAAGTTATTATTTATTTCCTTATATCGTGATAAATGTTTATTATTCATGCTAGAATTGTATTAACCGGAAAAATAATACATGTGTGAATACATAGACAAACAGAGTGTCACTAGTATGCCTCTACTTGACTAGCTCGTTGATCAAAGATGGTTAAGTTTCCTAACCATTGACATGGGTTGTCATTTGATTAACGGGATCACACCATTAGGAGAATGATGTGATTGACTTGACCCATTTTGTTAGCTTGGCACCCGATCGTTTAGTATATTGCTATTGCTTTCTTCATGACTTATACATGTTCCTATGACTATGAGATTATGCAACTCCCATTTACCGAAGGAACACTTTGTGTGCTACCAAACATCACAACGTAATTGGGTGATTATAAAGGTGCTCTACAGGTGTCTCCGAAGTTACTTGTTGGGTTGGCGTATTTCAAGATTAGGATTTGTCACTCCGATTGTCGGAGAGGTATCTCTGGGACCTCTCGGTAATGCACATCACTTAAGCCTTGCAAGCATTGCAACTAATGAGTTAGTTGCGGGATGATGTATTACAGAATGAGTAAAGAGACTTGCCGGTAACGAGATTGAAACTAGGTATTGAGATACCGACGATCGAATCTCGGGCAAGTAACATACTGATGACAAAGGGAACAACGTATGTTGTTATGCGGTCTGACCGATAAAGATCTTCGTAGAATATGTGGGAGCGAATATGAACATCCAGGTTCCACTATTGGTTATTGGCCGGAGACGTGTCTCGGTCATGTCTACATAGTTCTCGAACCCCTAGGGTCCGCACGCTTAACGTTTCGATGACAGTTATATTATGAGTTTATATGTTTTGATGTACCGAAGGTTGTTCGGAGTCTCGGATGTGATCACGGACATGACGAGGAGTCTCGAAATAGTCGAGACATGAAGATTGATATATTGGAAACCTATGTTTGGATATCGGAAGTGTTTCGGGTGAAATCGGGATTTTACCGGAGTACCGGGAGGTTACCGGAACCCCCCGGGGACTTAATGGGCCTTGGTGGAAAGAGAGGAGAGGCGGCCAAGGCATGGGCCGCGCCCCTCCCCCCTAGTCCGAATAGGACAAGGAGAGGGGGCGGCGCCCCCCTTTCTTCTTCTCCTCCACCTCTTTCCCCTCTCTCTCCTAGTCCAACAAGGAAAAGGAGGGAGTCCTACTCCCGGTAGGAGTAGGACTCTTCCTGGCGTGCCCCTCTCTAGGCGGACAACCCCCCTTGCTCCTTTATATACGGGGGCAGGGGGCACCCCATAGAGACAACAATTGATCGTTTGATCTTTTAGCCGTGTGCGGTCCCCCCTCCACCATAGTCCACCTCGATAATATTGTAGCGGTGCTTAGGCAAAGCCCTACATCGGTAGAACATCATCATCGTCACTACGCCGTCGCGCTGACGAAACTCTACCTCAACACTCGGCTAGATCGGAATTCGAGGGACGTCATCGGGCTGAACGTGTGCTGAACTCGGAGGTGCCGTACGTTCGGTACTTGATCGGTCGAATCATGAAGACGTACGACTACATCAACTGCGTTGTGCTAACGCTTCCGCTTTCGGTCTACGAGGGTACATGGACAATACTCTCCCCTCTCGTTGCTATGCATCACCATGATCTTGCGTGTGCGTAGGAAATTTTTGAAATTACTACGTTCCCCAATAGTGGCATCTGAGCCAGGTTTTATGCGTAGATGTCATATGCATGAGTAGAACACAAGTGAGTTGTGGGCGATATAAGCCATACTGCTTACCAGCATGTCATACTTTGGTTCGGCGGTATTGTTGGATGAAGCGGCCCGGACCGACATTACGCGTATGCTTACGCGAAAATGGTTCTACCGACGTGCTTTGCACACAGGTGGCTGGCGGGTGTCAGTTTCTCCAACTTTAGTTGAACCGAGTGTGGCTACGCCCAGTCCTTGAGAAGGTTAAAACAGCACCAACTTGACAAACTATCGTTGTGGTTTTGATGCGTAGGTAAGAATGGTTCTTGCTAAGCCCGTAGCAGCCACGTAAAATTTGCAACAACAAAGTAGAGGACGTCTAACTTGTTTTTGCAGGGCATGTTGTGATGTGATATGGTCAAGACATGATGCTAAATTTTATTGTATGAGATGATCATGTTTTGTAACCGAGTTATCGGCAACTGGCAGGAGCCGTATGGTTGTCGCTTTATTGTATGCAATGAAATCGCCCTGTAATGCTTTACTTTATCACTAAGCGATAGCGATAGTCGTGGAAGCATAAGATTGGTGAGACGACAACGATGCTACGATGGAGATCAAGGTGTCGCGCCGGTGACGATGGTGATCATGACGGTGCTTCGGAGATGGAGATCACAAGCACAAGATGATGATGGCCATATCATATCACTTATATTGATTGCATGTGATGTTTATCTTTTATGCATCTTATCTTGCTTTGATTGACGGTAGCATTATAAGATGATCCCTCGCTAAATTATCAAAGTATAAGTGTTCTCCCTGAGTATGCACCGTTGCGAAAGTTCTTCGTGCTGAGACACCACGTGATGATCGGGTGTGATAGGCTCTACATTCAAATACAACGGGTGCAAAACAGTTGCACACGCGGAATACTCAGGTTAAACTTGACGAGCCTAGCATATAAGAGATATGGCCTCAGAACACGGAGACCGAAAGGTCGAGCGTGAATCATATAGTAGATATGATCAACATAGTGATGTTCACCATTGAAACTACTCCATCTCACATGATGATCGGACATGGTTTAGTTGATATGGATCACGTGATCACTTAGAGGATTAGAGAGATGTCTATCTAAGTGGGAGTTCTTAAGTAATATGATAAATTGAACTTAAAGTTATCATGAACTTAGTACCTGATAGTATCTTTCTTGTCTATGTTGATTGTAGATAGATGGCCCGTGATGTTGTTCCGTTGAATTTAATGCGTTCCTTGAGAAAGCAAAGTTGAAAGATGATGGTAGCAATTACATGGACTGGACCCATAACTTGAGGATTATCCTCATTGCTGCTCAGAAGAATTACGTCCTGGAAGCACCGCTGAGTGCCAGGCCTGTGCTACCTCTTGAGCACTGCGTTGGATTTCCCCGAAGAAGAGAGGATGATGCAGCAAAGTAGCGTAAGTATTTCCCTCAGTTTTTGAGAACCAAGGTATCAATCCAGTAGGAGGCTATGCACGAGTCCCTTGTACCTACACAAAAACAATAGCTCAACGCAACCAATGCGCTTAGGGGTTGTCAATCCCTTCACGGTCACTTACGAAAGTGAGATCTGATAGAGATGATAAATAATATTTTTGGTATTTTTGGTATAGAGATGCAAAGTAAAAAGTAAAATCAAAGTAAAAGCAAAGCAATAATAAAGTGATGGAGATTAATATGATGAGAAAGAGACCCGGGGGCCATAGGTTTCACTAGTGGCTTCTCTCAAGAGCATAAGTATTCTATGGTGGGTGAACAAAATACTGTTGAGAAATTGACAGAATTGAGCATAGTTATGAGAATATCTAGGTATGATCATGTATATAGGCATCACGTCCGAGACAAGTAGGCAGACTCCCGCCTGCATCTACTACTATTACTCCACTCATCGACCGCTATCCAGCATGCATCTAGAGTATTAAGTTAAAAACAGAGTAACGCCTTAAGCAAGATGGCATGATGTAGACGGATAGTTTCATGCAATATGATAAAAACCCCATCTTGTTATCCTCAATGGCAACGATACAATACGTGCCTTACTGCCCCTTCTGTCACTAGAAAAGGACACCGCAAGATCGAACCCAAAGCTAAGCCCTTCTCCCATGGCAAGAACAACCAATCTAGTAGGCCAAACCAAACTGATAATTCGAAGAGACTTGCAAAGATAACCAATCATACATAAAAGAATTCAGAGAAGATTCATATATTATTCACAGATAGACTTGATCATAAACCCACAATTCATCGGTCTCAACAAACACACCGCAAAAAGAAGATTACATCGAATAGATCTCCACGAGAGAGGGGGAGAACATTGTATTGAGATCCAAAAAGAGAGAAGAAGCCATCTAGCTACTAACAATGGACCCGTAGGTCTGAAGTAAACTACTCACACTTCATCGGAGAGGCTTGGATGATGATGTAGAAGCCCTATGTGATCGATGCCCCCTCCGACGGAGCTCCGGAACAGGCCCCAAGATGGGATCTCGTGGATACAGAAAGTTGCGATGGTGGAATTAGGTTTTTGGCTCCGTATTTGATTGTTTGGGGGTACGTGGATATATATAGGAGGAAGAAGTACGTCGGTGGAGCAACAGGGGCCCACGAGGGTGGGGGCGCGCCTGGGGGGTAGGGCGCGCCCCCCTACCTCGTGGCCTCCTGTTACGTGCCTTGATGTAGGGTCCAAGTCTCCTGAGTTGTATTCGGTAAGAAAATCACGTTCCCGAAGGTTTCATTTCGTTTGGACTCCGTTTGATATTCCTTTTCTTCGAAATCCTAAAACAGGCAAAAAAATAGCAATTCTGGGTTGGGCCTCCGGTTAATAGGTTAGTCCCAAAAATAATATAAAAGTGGATAATAAATCCCAATAATGTCCAAAACAGTAGATAATGTAGCATGGAGCAATCAAAAATTACAGATACGTTGGAGACGTATCAAGCATCCCCAAGCTTAATTCCTACTCGTCCTCGAGTAGGTAAATGATAAAAACATAATTTTTGATGCGGAGTGCTACTTGGCATAATTTCAATGTAATTCTTCTTAATTGTGGTATGAATATTCAGATTCAAAAGATTCAAGACAAAAGTTCATGTTGACATAAAAATAATAATACTTCAAGCATACTAACAAAGCAATTATGTCTTCTCAAAATAACATGGCCAAAGAAAGTTATCCCTACAAAATCATATAGTCTGGCTATGCTCTATCTTCACCACACAAAGTATTTAAATCATGCACAACCCGATGACAAGCCAAGCAATTGTTTCATACTTTTGATATTTTCAAAACTCTTTCGATCTTCATGCAATACATGAGCGTGAGCCATGGATATAGCACTATGTGGAATGAATGGTGGTTGTGGAGAAGACAAAAAGAGGGGAAGATAGTCTCACATCAACTAGGCGTATCAACGAGCTATGGAGATGCCCATCAATAGATATCAATGTGAGTGAGTAGGGATTGCCATGCAACGGATGCACTAGAGCTATAAGTATATAAAAGCTCAACAAAAGAAACTAAGTGGGTGTGCATCCAACTCGCTTGCTCACGAAGACTTAGGGCATTTTGAGGAAGCCCATCATTGGAATATACAAGCCAAGTTCTATAATGAAAAATTCCCACTAGTATATGAAAGTGACAGAATGAGAGACTCTCTACAATGAAGATCATGGTGCTACTTTGAAGCAAAAGTGTGGTAAAAGGATAGTATCATTGTCCCTTCTCTCTTTTTCTCTCATTTTTTTGTTTGGGCCTTCTCTTTTTTATGGCCTCTTTTTTTTCGTCCGGAGTCTCATCCCGACTTGTGGGGGAATCATAGTCTCCATCATCCTTTCCTCACTTGGGACAATGCTCTAAAAATGATGATCATCACACTTTTTATTTTTCTTACAACTCAACAATTACAACTCAATACTTAGAACAAAATATGACTCTATATGAATGCCTCCGGCGGTGTATCGGGATATGCAATGAATCAAGAGTGGCATGTATGAAAGAATTATGAACGGTGGCTTTGCCACAAATACGATGTCAACTACATGATCATGCTAGCAATATGACAATGATGGAGTGTGTCATAATGAATGGAACGGTGGAAAGTTGCATGGCAATATATCTCGGAATGGCTATGGAAATGCCATGATAGGTAGGTATGGTGGCTGTTTTGAGGAAGGTATTTGGTGGGTGTATGATACCGGCGAAAAGTGCGCGGTATTAGAGAGGCTAGCAATGGTGGAAGGAAGGAAAGTGCGTATAATCCATGGACTCAACATTAGTCATAAAGAACTCATATACTTATTGCAAAAATCTAGAAGTTATCAAAGCAAAGTATTACGCGCATGCTCCTAGGGGGATAGATTGGTAGGAAAAGACCATCGCTCGTCCCCGACCGCCACTCATAAGGAAGACAAACAATAAATAAATCATGCTCCGACTTCATCACATAACGGTTCACCATACGTGCATGCTACGGGAATCACAAACTTTAACACAAGCATTTCTCAAATTCACAACTACTCAACTAGCATGACTCTAATATCACCATCCTCATATCTCAAAACAATTATCAAGCATCAATTTTTTCTTAGTATTCAACGCACTCAAAAGAAAGTTTTACAAATCTTGAATACCAAGAATATTATTATTAAGCAAATTACCATGCTATTAAGACTCTCAAAATAATCTAAGTGAAGCATTAGAGATCAATAGTTTCTATAAAACAAATCCACCACCGTGCTCTGAAATATATAAGTGAAGCACTAGAGCAAAATTATATAACTCAAAAGATATAAGTGAAGCACATAGAGTATTCTATCAAATTCCAAATTATGTATGGCTCTCTCAAAATGTGTGTACAGAAAGGATGATTGTGGTAAACTAATAAGCAAAGACTCAAATCATAAAAGACGCTCCAAGCAAAACACATATCATGTGGTGAATAAAAATATAGCTCCAAGTAAAGTTACCGATAGAAGTAGACGAAAGAGGGGATGCCTTCCGGGGCATCCCCAAGATTTGGATTTTATGTGTCCTTAGATTATCTTGGGGGTGCCATGGGCATCCCCAAGCTTAGTCTCTTGTCACTCCTTGTTCCATAATACATCGAATCTTTACCCAAAACTTGAAAACTTCACAACACAAAACTTAAAGTAGAAAACTCGTGAGCTCCGTTAGCGAAAGAAAACAAAAGACCACTTCAAGGTATTGAAATGAACTCATTATTTATTTATATTGGTGTTAAACCTACTGTATTCCAACTTCTATATGGTTTATAAACTATTTTACTAGCCATAGATTCATCAAAATAAGCAAACAACACACGAAAAACAGAATCTGTCAAAAACAGAACAGTCTGTAGTAATCTGTAGCTAGCGCAAGATCTGGAACCCCAAAAATTCTAAAATAAATTACTGGACGTGAGAAATTTCTCTATTAATCATCTTCAAAAATAATTAACTAAATAGCACTCTCCAAATAAAAATGACATCAGTTCTCGTGAGTGCTAAAGTTTATGTTTTTTACAGCACGTCCAACAAGATTTTCCCCAAGTCTTCCCAATGGTTCTACTTGGGACAAACACTAATTAAACACAAAAAACACAACCAAAACAGGGGCTAAATAATTTATTTATTACTAAACAAGAGCAAAAACCAAGGAATAAAAATAAAATTGGGTTGCCTCCCAACAAGCGCTAATAGATCTAGGTATTGCCATCTTTGGTATTAGGAAAGAAAAGAGCAAACTTGCTATCTATAGAATTAATCCTTCAATTTTGATAAAGCACATGGCTATTAATGGTAGAAGAAAGATTAAGCATGTTACGGAAGTTTGTATCTAGGCTAGCCTTTATCTCTTTAATAGATTCATTTTGGTAAGAGAGCAAAAGAGATGTAGATTCAGCTTTCTCATGCATGGGGTGCCCAAATATAGTTTTCATTTTTTCATAAGTGTCTACGACATCCCCTTCAAGGAAACCTTCTTCAAATATAGAAACTAAGACATGCTTAAAAGAAGAAGGAAGGGCAATATAAAAGCTTTTTAGGTAAACTTTAGTTTGATATTGAGGAACATAGCTAGCCCTGATCCTTAATAGTCTATACCAAGCATCTTTCAAAGATTCATCAAGTAAATAACGAAAAATTCCAGAATCATCTTCATCAAAATTATTAAGACTCTCGTTGATAACACCGGTAGGTTTTTCCATAGTATCCTTATTTATAAGTTTAGCGAGGCTAGAGGGAGAGAGGGCGAATAAAACGGCAAGGGTGAATTGGGGGGAGAGGAAAACGAGAGGCAAATGGCAAATAGTGCAATGCAGGAGATAGGGATTGTGATGGGTACTTGGTATGTTGACTTTTGTGCAGACTCCCCAGCAACGGCGCCAGAAATTCTTCTTGCTACCTCTTGAGCACTGCGTTGGATTTCCCCGAAGAGGAGAGGATGATGCAGCAAAGTAGCGTAAGTATTTCCCTCAGTTTTTGAGAACCAAGGTATCAATCCAGTAGGAGGCTACGCACGAGTCCCTTGTACCTACACAAAAACAATATCTCAACGCAACCAACGCGCTTAGGGGTTGTCAATCCCTTCACAGTCACTTACGAAAGTGAGATCTGATAGAGATGATAAATAATATTTTTGGTATTTTTGGTATAGAGATGCAAAGTAAAAAGTAAAAGCAAAGCAATAATAAAGTGATGGAGATTAATATGATGAGAAAGAGACCCGGGGGCCATAGGTTTCACTAGTGGCTTCTCTCAAGAGCATAAGTATTCTACAGTGGGTGAACAAATTACTGTTGAGCAATTGACAGAATTGAGCATAGTTATGAGAATATCTAGGTATGATCATGTATATAGGCATCACGTACGAGACAAGTAGACCGACTCCTGCCTGCATCTACTACTATTACTCCACTCATTGACCGCTATCCAGCATGCATCTAGAGTATTAAGTTAAAAACAGAGTAACGCCTTAAGCAAGATGACATGATGTAGAGGGATAGTTTCATGCAATATGATAAAAAAACCATCTTGTTATCCTCGATGGCAACGATACAATACGTGCCTTGCTGCCCCTTCTGTCACTGGGAAAGGACACCGCAAGATCGAACCCAAAGCTAAGCACTTCTCCCATGGCAAGAACAACCAATCTAGTAGGCCAAACCAAACTGATAATTCGAAGAGACTTGCGAAGATAACCAATCATACATAAAAGAATTCAGAGAAGATTCAAATATTATTCATAGATAGACTTGATCATAAACCCACAATTCATCGGTCTCAACAAACACACCGCAAAAATAAGATTACATCGAATAGATCTCCATGAGAGATGGGGGAACATTGTATTGAGATCCAAAAGGAGAGAAGAAGCCATCTAGCTACTAATTATGGACCCGTAGGTCTGAAGTAAACTACTCACACTTCATCGGAAAGGCTTGGATGATGATGTAGAAGCCCTCCGTGATCGATCCCCCTCCGGCGGAGCTCCGGAACAGGCCCCAAGATGGGATCTCGTGGATACATAAAGTTGCGGTGGTGGAATTAGGTTTTTGGCTTTGTATTTGATCGTTTGGGGGTACGTGGATATATATAGGAGGAAGAAGTACGTCGATGGAGCAACAGGGGACCCACGAGGGTGGGGGCGCGCCTGGGGGGGTAGGGCGCGCCCCCGTACCTCGTGGCCTCCTGTTACATGCCTTGACGTAGGGTCCAAGTCTCCTGAGTTGTATTCGGTAAGAAAATCACTTTCCCGAAGGTTTCAATCCGTTTGGACTCCGTTTGATATTCCTTTTCTTCAAAATCCTAAAACAGGCAAAAAACAGCAATTCTGGGCTGGGCCTATGGTTAATAGGTTAGTCCCAAAAATAATATAAAAGTGGATAATAAAGCCCAATAATGTCCAAAAAAGTAGATAATATAGCATGGAGCAATCAAAATTTATAGATACGTTGGAGACATATCAGCCTGCTGCTGATGCAACTGACGATGTTAAGAACGTCTGGCAGAGCAAAGCTGATGACTACTCGATAGTTCAGTGTGCCATGCTTTACGGCTTAGAACCGGGACTTCAATGACGTTTTGAACGTCATGGAGCATATGAGATGTTCCAGGAGTTGAAGTTAATATTTCAAAAGAATGCCTGAATTGAGAGATATGAAGTCTCCAATAAGTTCTACATCTGCAAGAAGGAGGAGAATAGTTCTATCAGTGAGCATATACTCAAGATGTCTGGGTACTGCAATCACTTGATTCAACTGGGAGTTAATCTTCCGGATGGTAGCTTCATTGACAGAATTCTCCAATCACTGCCACCAAGCTACAAGATCTTCGTGATGAACTATAATATGCAAGGGATGGATAAGACAATTCCCGAGCTCTTCGCAATGCTAAAGGCAGCGGAGGTAAAAATCAAGAAGGAGCATCAAGTGTTGATGGTCAATAAGACCACCAGTTTCAAGAAAAGGGCAAAGGGAAGAAGAAGGGGAACTTCAAGAAGAACAGCAAGCAAGTTGCTTCTCAGGAGAAGAAACCCAAGTCTGGACCTAAGTCTAAGACTGAGTGCTTCTACTGCAAGCAGACTGGTCACTGGAAGCGGAACTGCCCCAAGTATTTGGCGGATAAGAAGGATGGCAAGGTGAACAAAGGTATATGTGATATACATGTTATTGATGTGTACCTTACTAATGCTCGCAGTAGCACCCGGGTATTTGATACTGGTTCTGTTGCTAATATTTGCAACTCGAAACATGGGCTATGGATTAAGCGAAGATTGGCTAAGTACGAGGTGACGATGCGCGTGGGAAATGGTTCCAAAGTCGATGTGATCGTGGTCGGCACGCTACCTCTACATCTACCTTCGGGATTAGTAATAGACCTAAATAATTGTTATTTGGTGCCAGCGTTGAGCATGAACATTATATCTGGATCTTGTTTGATGTGAGATGGTTATTCATTTAAATCAGAGAATAATGGTTGTTCTATTTATATGAGTAATATCTTTTATGGTCATGCACCCTTGAAGAGTGGTCTATTTTTGCTAAATCTCAATAGTGGTGATACACATATTCATAATATTGAAGCCAAAAGATGCAGAGTTGATAATGATAGTGCAACTTATTTGTGGCACTGTTGTTTAGGTCATATCGGAGTAAAGCGCATGAAGAAACTCCATACTGATGGACTTTTGGAACCACTTGATTATGAATCACTTGGTACTTGCGAACCGTGCCTCATGGGCAAGATGACTAAAACACCGTTCTCCAGAACTATGGAGAGAGCAACAGATTTGTTAGAGATCATACATACAGATGTATGTGGTGCGATGAATGTTTGGGCTCATGGCGGATATTGTTATTTTCTCACCTTCACAGATAATTTAAGCAGATATGGGTATATCTACTTAATGAAACATAAGTTTGAAACATTTGAAAAGTTCAAAGAATTTCAGAGTGAAGTTGAAAATGATCGTAACAAGAAAATAAAGTTTCTATGATCTGATCATGGAGGAGAATATTTGAGTTATGAGTTTAGTCTTCATTTGAAATAATGCGGAATAGTTTCGCAACTCACCCCACCCGGAACACCACAGCATAATGGTGTGTCTGTCCGAACGTTGTAATCGTACTTTACTAGATATGGTGCGATCTATGATGTCTCTTACTGATTAACCGCTATCTGTTTGGGGTTATGCTTTAGAGACGGTCGCATTCACGTTAAATAGGGCACCATCGAAATCCGTTGAGGCGACGCCTTATGAACTGTGGTTTGGTAAGAAACCAAAGTTGTCGTTTCTGAAAGTTTGAGGCTGCGATGCTTATGTGAAAAAGCTTCAACCTGATAAGCTCAAACCCAAATCAGAGAAATGTGTCTTCATAGGATACCCAAAGGAGACTGTTGGGTACACCTTCTATCACAGATCCGATGGCAAGACTTTTGTTGCTAAATTTAGAGTTTTTCTAGAGAAGGAGTTTCTCTCGGAAGAAGTGAGTGGGAGGAAAGTAGAACTTGATGAGGTAACTGTACCAGCTCCCTTATTGTAAAGTAGTTCATCACAGAAACTGGTTTCTGCGACACCTACACCAATTAGTGAGGAAGTTAATGATGATGATCATGAAACTTTAGATCAAGTTGTTACTAAACCTCGTAGGTCAACCAGAGTAAGATCCGCACTAGAGTGGTACAGTAATCCTGTTCTGGAAGTTATGTTACTAGACCATGACGAACCTACGAACTATGAAGAATTGGTGGTGACCCCAGATTCTGCAAAATGGCTTGAGGCCATGAAATCTGAGATGGGATCCATGTATGAGAACAAAGTGTGGACTTTGGTTGACTTGCCCGTTGATTGGCAAGCAATTGAGAATAAATGGATCTTCAAGAAGAAGACTGACGCTGACAGTAATGTTACTGTCTATAAAGCTCGACTTGTTGCAAAAGGTTTTTGACAAGTTCAAGGGATTGACTACGATGAGACCTTCTCACCCGTAGCGATGCTTAAGTCTGTTTGAATCATGTTAGCAATTGCCGCATTTTATGATTATGAAATTTGGCAAATGGATGTCAAAACTGCATTCCTGAATGGATTTCTGGAAGAAGAGTTGTATATTATGCAACCAGAAGGTTTGTCGATCCAAAGGGAGCTAAAAAAGTGTGAAAGCTCCAGTGATCCATTTATGGACTGGTGCAAGCCTCTCGGAGTTGGAATAAACGCTTTGATAGTGTGATCAAAGCATTTGGTTTTATACAGACTTTTGGAGAAGCCTGTATTTACAAGAAAGTGAGTGGGAGCTCTGTAGCATGATAATAGGGGTAACAGTAGCAAAAGTAATATTTTTGGTGTTTTATAATGATGGTAATAATAGCAACGGAAAAGTAAATAAGCAAAGAACAATATATGGAAAGCTCACAGGCAATGGATCGGTGATAGAGAATTATGCCGGATGTGGTTCATCATGTAACAGTCATAACCTAGGGTGACACAGAACTAGCTCCAATTCATCAATGTAATGTAGGCATGTATTCCGAATATAGTCATACGTGCTTATGGAAAAGAACTTGCATGACATCTTTTGTCCTACCCTCCCGTGGCAGCGGGGTCCTATTGGAAACTAAGGGATATCAAGGCCTCCTTTTAATAGAGTACCGGACCAAATCATTAACACATAGTGAATACATGAACTCCTCAAACTACGGTCATCACCGGGAGTGGTCCCGATTATTGTCACTTCGGGGTTGCCGGATCATAACACATAGTAGGTGACTATAGACTTGCAAGATAGGATCAAGAACTCACATATATTCATGAAAACATAATAGGTTCAGATCTGAAATCATGGCACTCGGGCCCTAGTGACAAGCATTAAGCATAGCAAAGTCATAGCAACATCAATCTCAGAACATAATGGATACTAGGGATCAAACCCTAACAAAACTAACTCGATTACATGATAAATCTCATCCAACCCATCACCGTCCAGCAAGCCTGCGATGGAATTACTCATGCACGGTGGTGAGCATCATGAAATTGGTGACGGAATATGGTTGATGATGATGACGGCGACGAATTCCCCTCTCCGGAGCCCCAAACGGACTCCAGATTAGCCCTCCCGAGAGAGTTTAGGGCTTGGCGGTGGCTCCATATCATAAAACACGATGAATCCTTCTCTTTTATTTTTTCTCCCCGAACACGAATATATGGAGTTGGAGTTGAGGTCGGTGGAGCTCCAGGGGGGCAGGCGCGCCCCACCCTCGTGGCTAGGGTGTGGGCCCCCTGGCCTTGATTCTTTGCTAGTATTTTTTATTATTTCCAAACATAATCTCCGTGGAGTTTTAGGTCATTCCAAGAACTTTTGTTTCTGCACATAAATAACACCATGGCAATTCTGCTGAAAACAGCGTCAGTCCGGGTTAGTTCCATTCAAATCATGCAAGTTAGAGTCCAAAACAAGGGCAAAAGTGTTTGGAAAAGTAGATACGACAGAGACGTATCAACTCCCCCAAGCTTAAACCTTTGCTTGTCCTCAAGCAATTCAGTTGATAATCTGAAAGTGATAATGAAAAACTTCTACAAACTCTGTTTGCTCTTGTTGTTGTAAATATGTAAAGCCATCATTCAAGTTTTCAGCAAAGATTATGAACTAACCATATTCACAATAAGTGATAGGTCTCATGTTTACTCATATCAATGGCATAATCAACTAGCGAGCAATAATAATAAATCTCGGATGACAACACTTTCTCAAACACACAAGAAGAAAGCAAAAAGGGAAATAAACTAGCATGGATGATACAATGAAAAAGTATGAGCACCGACATCTAGCAATGAGTGTGTGAACATGAATGTAATGTGGGTGGGAAATACGTACTCCCCAAGCTTAGGCTTTTGGCCTAAGTTGGTCTATGGCCACGGCTGGCCTGGCGGATATCCAAAGTAATAGTTGGGGTCATCCTGAGATGCAGCAGTCATTACATCGTGGGCTGCAGCTTGGAGGCGAGCTATCTCAGCCCTCCTCTTATACTCTTCCGCCTCTTCTCTGGTTATGTAATATCTCAACTTTGCCTGAAAGTCAAAGAAGGTAGAAGCAGGGAGAGCGACATGATAGGTGCGTCGTCTGTCAAAGATTAGTCGGTACTGGAGGAACTGATCGTTCCTCTCAACAAAATATTGATGAACCATAGCCTCATAATCCAAATAAGCAGGAGGCAACTCAATATCATCCTCACGTATGGTTATACCAAGAAAATTAGCTATACGGGTTGCATAAACTCCACCAAAGAAATCTCCATTAAATCTATTATGATGCAACCTACGTGCAACAATGGCTCCCAAGTTACAAGATTTATCTCCTAACACAACAATCCGAAGAATACTGAGGTCAGGGACACACATATGACATGCTTCATCTTTACCATTTATGCACCTACCTATGAAGAGAGCGAAATAATGTATAGCAGGAAAATGAATGCTCCCTATGGTAGCTTGTGCTATATCTCTAGATTCCCCATAGTTATACTAGCAAGAAAATCTCTAAACTCAGATTTGCGAGGTTCACTATTACTACCCCATTGTGGAAGTTTGCAAGCAGTGGTAAAATCCTCTAAGTCCATAGTATATTTCATGAAGATCAAACAGGACAGTTTGAGAATTGCGTGAAGATGAAAATTCAAACCTCCTCACAAAGGAACTAGTGAGATAGTGGTACTGACGGCACTTTTCTACCTCGAAGCTCACAAGATTAGCGTTACGCAAATATGCGTTAAATTCTTCCTTAATTCCTGCTCGATCCATGAAGTCCTCTGAAGGCCACTCACAAGGCCGCACTGGAGCGTCCCTTGGTGGCTCATCATCAGCATCACGCATTGCAAGCCTGGGTTCTTGCTTCCTTGAAGGACCACCTTGGTACATTTTCCTAAACATATTTCTTCTTCTGAAAAATTTCTAAAATTTTTAGTAACTTCAAATAAAAGTAAACCAAACTCAACAAAATTGATAGCAACTACTCCTACAAGTGCCTAGAGCCTATATCATGCATTAGAACTACTTCGAACCATATAAATTTTACATGCAAGCTCAAGAACATGGTCACCTAGGCAGCACAAATTTGCAATGGATAAAGCACTAGAACAAAAACTAATTGGACCAATGGAGGAGTCACATACCAAGGAACAATCTCCCAAAGCAGTTTTGTGAGAGGTGCTTTGAGCAAGGAGATCGAAAATCGCAGCAAAATGAGCTAGAACTCGTGCTTGAGCTGGATGGTGATTTTTGGGGAGGAAGAAGAAATGTGTGGGTGCGGGAATAATTGGAAGGGAGCCATCGTGGGCCCACGAGGCAGGGGCGCACCCAGGGGGTGGGCGCGCCCTGGACCCTCGTGGCCAGGTGCCAGCTCCCCCTGTTGTGCTCTCAGTGCCAGATATTCTCAAATATTCTAGAAAAAATCATATTTAAATTTCAGGGCATTTGGAGAACTTTGATTTTTGGGGTATTTTTATATTGCACGGATAATCAAAAAACAGACAGAAATTACTATTTTTGCTTTATTTAATATAAATTACAGAAAGTAAAAAATAGGGTACAGAAGGTTGTGCTTTCTAACTTCATCCATCTCATGCTCATCAAAAGGAATCCATTAACAAGGTTGATCAAGTCTTGTTAACAAATTCATTTCGAGTAACATGAAATCGGAGAAATTTCGAATAACACTAGGTTACCTCAACGGGGATATGAACATCCCCAACAATAAGAATATCATATTTCTTCTTGATAGTAGGAAGAGGAAATTCAAAACCTCCAAAAATAATCGATGGAATTTTTCCAATAGAATTGATACTGTGGACTTGAGGTTGTTTGCTCAGAAAGTGTACCGTATGCTCATTACCATTAACATGAAAAGTGACATTGCCTTTGGTGCAATCAATAACAGCCCCTGCAGTATTCAAAAAGGGTCTTCCAAGAATAATAGACATACTATCGTCCTCGGGAATATCAAGAATATCAAAGTCCGTGAAAATAGTAACGTTTGCAACCACAACAGGCACATCCTCACAAATACCGACAGGTATAGGAGTTGATTTATCAGCCATTTGCAAAGATATTTCAGTCGGTCTCAACTTATTCAAATCAAGTCCACGATATAAAGAGAGAGGCATAACACTCACATCGGCTCCAAGATCACATAAAGCAGTTTTAACATAGTTTCTTTTAATGGAGCATGGTATAGTTGGTACTCCAGGATCTCCTAGTTTCTTAGGTATTCCACCCTTAAAAGTATAATTCGCAAGCATGGTGGAAATTTCAGCTTACGGTATCTTTCTTTTATTAGTAACAATATATTTCATGTACTTAGCATAGGGATTCATTTTGAGCATATCAGTTAATCGCATACGCAAAAAGATAGGTCTAATCATTTCAGCAAAGCGCTCAAAATCCTCATCATCCTTTTTCTTGGATGGCTTAGGAGGAAAAGGCATGGGTTTCTGAACCCAAGGCTCTCTTTCCTTATCGTGTTTCCTAGCAACAAAGTCTCTTTTATCATAATGTTGATTGTTTGATTGTGGGTTATCAAGATCAACAGCAGGTTCAATTTCTATATCATTATCATTACTGGGTTGAGCATCAACATGAACATCATCATTAACATTTTATTAGGTTCATGTTCATTACCAGATTGTGTTTCAGCATCAGAAATAGAGATATCATTGGGATTCTTAGGTGGTTCAGCAATAGGTTCACTAGAAGCATGCAAAGTCCTATCATTTTTCTTTTTCTTCCTTTTAGAAGGACTAGGTGCATCTATATCATTTCTTTGAGAATCTTGCTCAATTCTCTTAGGATGGCCCTTAGGATACAAGGGTTCCTGGGTCATTTTACCACCTCTAGTCATAACTCTAACAACATTATCATTATTCTTACTATTTAATTCATTGAGCAAATCATTCTGAGCTTTAAGTACTTGTTCTACTTAAGTGGTAACCATAGAAGCATGTTTACTAATGAGTTTAAGTTCACCTTTAACTCTAGACATATAATCACCCAAGTTTTCAATCATATAAGCATTTTGTTTCAATTGTCTACCACAATAAGCATTGAAGTCTTCTTGCTTAACCATAAAGTTATCAAACTCATCCAAACATTGGCTAGCAAACTTAGTAGGAGGGATTTCAGCTTTATTTTCAGCTTTATCATATCTATAAAGAGAATTTACCTTTACTACCTGTGTCGGGTTATCAAGACAGTGTGTTTCTTCAATAGGTGATGGATTAAAACCATATATTTCTTCAACAGGCGGTAAATTAAGACCATGTATTTCTTCAATAGGAGGTAAATTCTTAACATCTCCAGCTTTAATTGCCTTTTCTTTCATGGATTTCTTTGCCTCTTGCATATCTTCAGGACTGAGAAATAGAACACCCCTTTTCTTCGGAGTGGGTTTAGGAATAGGCTCAAGAGGTGTCCAATTATTTTCATTTGTAAACATATTATTCAATAGAATTTCAGCTTCATCCGGTGTTCTTTCCCTGAAAACAGAACCAGCACAACTATCCAGGTGGTCTCTGGAAGCATCGGTTAGTCCATTATAAAAGATATCAAATATTTCATTTTTATTAAGAGGATAATCAGGCAAAGCATTAAGTAATTGGAGAAGCCTCCCCCAAGCTTGTGGGAGACTCTCTTCTTCAATTTGCACAAAATTATATATATCCCTTAAGGCAGCTTGTTTCTTATGAGCAGGGAAATATTTAGCAGAGAAGTAATAAATCATATCCTGGGGACTACACACACAACCAGGATCAAGAGAATTAAACCATATCATAGCATCACCCTTTAATGAGAACGGAAATATTTTAAGGATATAAAAGTAGCGAGTTCTCTCATCATTAGTGAACAGGGTAGCTATATCATTTAATTTAGTAAGATGTGCCACAATAGTTTCAGATTCATGGCCATAAAAAGGATCATATTCAACCAAAGTAATTATATCAGGATCAATAAAGAATTCATAATCCTTATTAGTAACAAAGATAGGTGAAGTATGATGACCCACAAGTATAGGGGATCTGTCGTAGTCCTTTCGATAAGTAAGACTGTCGAACCCAACGAGGAGCAGAAGGAAATGACAAACGGTTTTCAGCAAGGTATTCTCTACAAGTACTGAAATAAGTAGTAATAGATAGTTTTGTGATAAGATAAATTGTAACGAGCAACAAGTAACAAAAGTAAATAAAGTGCAGCAAGGTGGCCCAATCCTTTTTGTAGCAAAGGACAAGCCTGGACAAACTCTTATATAAGGAAAAGCGCTCCTGAGGACACATGGGAATATCGCCAAGCTAGTTTTCATCACCTTCATATGATTTGTGTAAGGTACTGTGATAATTTGACATGTGGGTGGACCGGTGCTTGGGTGATGTTCTTACTTGAACAAGCATCCCACTTATGATTAACCTCTATTGCAAGCATCCGCAACTACCACAAAAGTATTAAGGTAAACCTAACCATAGCATGAAACATATGGATCCAAATCAGCCCCTTACGAAGCAACGCATAAACTAGGGTTTAAGCTTCTGTCACTCTAGCAACCGATCATCTACTTATTACTTACCAAAGCCTTCCTCTAGGCCCAAATAATGGTGAAGTGTTATGTAGTCGACGTTCATATAACACCACTAGAGGCTAGACAACATACATCTCATCAAAATATCGAACGAATACCAAATTCACATGACTACTGATAGCAAGACTTCTCCCTTGTCCTCGGGAACAAACGTAACTACTCACAAAGAATATTCATGTTCATAATCAGAGGGGTAATAATATGCATAAAGGATCTGAACATATGATCTTCCACCAATTAAACCAACTAGCATCAACTACAAGGAGTAATTAACACCACTAGCAACCTACTAGCACCAATCCCGGACTTGGAGACAAGAATTGGATACAAGAGATGAACTAGGGTTTTGAGATGAGATGGTGCTGATGAAGATGTTGATGGAGATTTCCCTCTCATGATGAGAGGAGCATTGGTGATGACGATGGCGATGATTTCCCCCTCCGGGAGGGAAGTTTCCCCGGCAGAACAGCTCTGCCGGAGCTCTAGATTGGATCCGCCAAGGTTCCGCCTCGTGGCGGCGGAGTTTCGTCCTGAAAGGTTGCTTCTTATTTTTTTTCTCGGTGAAAGACTTCATATAGGAGAAGATGGTCATCGGAGAGCCACCAGGGGGCCCATGAGGTAGGGGGCGCGCCCTAGGGGGGCGCCCCCAACCTCGTGATCAGGGTGTGGGCCCCCTGGTCTTCATCTTTGGCGAGGATTTTTCATTATTTATTATAAGGTATTCTGTGGAGTTTCAGGACTTTTGGGGTTGTGCAGAATAGGTCTCTAATATTTGCTCCTTTTCCAGCCCAGAATTCCAGCTGTCGGCATTCTCCCTCCTTATGTAAACCTTGTAAAATAAGAGAGAATATCCATAAGTATTGTGACATAATGTGAAATAACAACCCATAATGCAATAAATATCAATATAAAATCATGATGCAAAATGGACGTATCAACTCCCCCAAGCTTAGACCTCGCTTGTCCTCAAGCGAAAGCCGATAACAATAAATATGTCCCCATGTTTAGAGGTAGAGGCATCGATAAAAATAAAATACGGACATGAGGGCATCATAATTATTCTCATAACAGCAACATATATAGATATTGTCATATGATTACTTATATTCAAGTGATGATCTATTCACAATGCAAAAGTATGAATCAAAAACCTTATTGAGAACCAACAAACTATAACCTCAGTCATTGAAGCAATTGCAATTTATCATAACATCAGAAAGAGTCTATGTCAGAGCTAAAAAGCAAGTCCACATACTTAACTATCATCTAGTCCTTCATAATTGCTAACACTCGCGCAATACTTGTGGTTACGGAGTTTTAATCGGACATAGAGAAAGATAGGGGCTTATAGTTTCGCCCCATAACCTTTTAATTCGAGGGTAATGTCAACAATAATAATTCATGCCCCCTACATCCAATTAGATATATATATATATATATATATATATATATATCAGGTTCTTTCCAACATGCTAGGCTTGCCAAAGGATAAAATGAAAAAGAAAAGGTGAAGATCACCATGACACTTGCATATGGTAGAAGATAATAATAAAAGATAGGCCATTCGCAGAGGGATGCAGAGGTTGCCATGCGCTTTTATGGTTGGATGCACAAAATCTTAATGCGAAAGAACGTCACTTTATATTGCCCCTTGTGATATGAACCTTTATTATGCAGTTCATCGCTTTTATTACTTCCACATCACAAGATTGTATAAAGCTTATTTCTCCCACACCAATCAATCATACATATTTAGAGAGCAATTTTTATTGCTTTGCACCGATGACGACTTACTTGAAGGATCTTATTCAATCCATAGGTAGATATGGTGGACTCTCATGGCGAAGCTGGTTTAAGGGTATTTGGAAGCACAAGTAGTGAGGGAGTCCTGGATTAGGGGGTGTCCGGATAGCCGGACTATACCTTCGGCCGGACTCCTCGACTATGAAGATACAAGATTGAAGACTTTGTCCCATGTCCGGGAGGGACTTTCCTTGGCGTGGAAGGCAAGCTTGGCGATACGGATATGTAGATCTCCTACCATCGTAACCGACTCTGTGTAACCCTAGCCCTCTCCGATGTCTATATAAGCCGGAGGGTTTTAGTCCGTAGGACAACAATCACAACATACAATCATACCATAGGCTAGCTTCTAGGGTTTAGCCTTCTTGATCTTGTGGTAGATCTACTCTTGTACTACCCATATCATCAATATTAATCAAGCAGGACGTAGGGTTTTACCTCCATCAAGAGGGCCCAAACCTGGGTAAAACATTGTGTCCCCTGCCTCCTGTTACCATCCGCCTAGACGCACAGTTCGGGACCCCTACCCGAGATCCGCCAGTTTTGACACCGACATTGGTGCTTTCATTGAGAGTTCCTCTGTGTCGTCACTTTTAGGCCCGATGGCTTCTCCGATCATCAACAGCGATGCGATCCAGGGTGAGACTTTTCTCCCCGGACAGATCTTCGTATTCGGCGGCTTTGCACTGCGGGCCAATTCGCTTGGTCATCTGGAGCAGATCGAAAGCTACGCCCCTGGCCATCAGGTCAGATTTGGAAGTTTGAACCACACGGCCGACATCCGCGGAGACTTGATCTTCAACGGATTCGATCCACAGCCGAGCGCGCCGCACTGTCACGATGGGTATGATCTAGCTCTGCCGCCAAACAGTGCCCTGGAGGCCACATCTGTGTCTGCTCCGACCCCTAGCTCGGAGCCGATCACACCAATCGAGGATGGGTGGTTAGGCACCGCCTCGGGGGCTCCAATCTCTATGGCGATTGAGCCGAACACCAGCCCTATTCTCTACGAAGCCCGTGACTCCAAGGAGCCGGACTCCTCTCCAGACTCCGAGCCCTCCGCGCCCCTACCGATCGAGCCCGATTGGGCGCTGATCATGGAGTTCACCGCCGCGGACATCTTTCAGCACTCGCCCTTCGGCGATATTCTGAATTCACTAAAGTCTCTCTCTTTATCAGGAGAGCCCTGGCCAGACTATGGTTAGCAAGGTTGGGATGCGATGATGAAGGAATTCAAAGCCCACCCACCACCCACTTCGTAGCCACTGTCGATGATTTAACCGACATGCTCGACTTCGACTCCGAAGACATCAACGGTATGGACGACGATGTAGGAGACGAACATGAACCAACGCCTATAAGGCAGTGGACAGCCACCTCATCTCATGATATATACATGGTGGACACACCCAAAGGAAGCGACGACGAGGAACATAGGGATGCAACGAGGGATCGTTCACTCGAAAAGCAATCAAAGCAGCGATGTAAGCGCCGCTCCAAGCCCCGCCTCGACAGAGACAGCAGCCATACAGACCCAGCCATAGAGCAGGACGAGCCGGCAGACGACGAACATGCCTTCGAGCAACCGTCCGAACAAGGCACCTTGGATAAACAAACCGAACACCCCGTCCCCGGCAAAAACAACAGTCTGGACGACCTTACGCCGGATAGGCTCATGGAGCAGAAGAACCTCCACAAAAGGCTCGTCGCCACTGCGCGTAGCCTGAAAAATCAAAAGCGGAAGCTCAAAACTGCGGAAGATGCACTCAGCATCAGATGGAGCAAAGTACGCAACACCGCAGACAAATATGGTGGCAGTCGCCGCACAAAAAGCTATCCAAAGCGAAAGCTACTGCCTAAATTTGACGAGGAGGCCTTAGAACCCCCGCAGTCAAAAAATAGGAAAGCCACCCGGTCGGATAGACGACCGCATGGCCAGCATGGAGCGGCAAGCGGCGCCGCACACAAGCCGGCACGCAATCCACCAAGGGATCCGCATCAAAAAGATGGCCCAGCCAGATCTATCTACGGGCCAAGAAAGCAAGCTCTAGTAAGCAATGCAACACAACAAATATCCGAACATCATGGCACACCCAAATACAGGGGTGCCGCACACCCCCTATGTTTCACCGATGAGGTGCTGGACCCTGGGATTCAAGCCCGTAAACATAGAGGCGTACGACGGAACAACAGACCCTGGGGTCTGGATCGAGGATTATATCCTCCACATACACATGGCCAGAGGAGATGACCTCCACGCCATAAAATACTTACCCCTCAAGCTTAAAGGGCCAGCCCGGCATTGGCTCAAAAGCCTTCCCGAAAACACCATTGGAAGTTGGGAAGAGCTTGAGGATGCTTTCTGGGCAAATTTTCATGGGACCTATGTCCGCCCTCCGGATGCAGACAATCTCAGTCACATAACTCAATAGCCCGGAGAGTCAGCCCGGAAATTCTGGAACAGATTTCTTACTAAAAAGAATCAGATAGTCGACTGTCCGGACACCGAAGCCCTAGCAGCTTTTAAGCATAACGTTCGAGACGAATGGCTCGCCAGACACCTCGGCCAAGAAAAGCCAAGAACAATGGCCGCATTAACAAGCCTCATGACCCGCTTTTGTGCAGGAGAGGACTGCTGGTTGGCAAGATGTAGCACCAGCAACCCAAGTACATCCGAAGTTAGGGATGGAAACGGAAAACCCCGACGCAGCAAGGACCAGCGCCGGAATAAGAGAAACAGCCCAAAGAGCACGGCGGTCAACGCCGTATTCAAAAGCTCGCGGAAGAATCAGAGAAAGCCGCCCCTCAAGGATAACAGGGACGAGCTATCCAACTTAAACAAAATCTTGGACAAGATATGTCAAATACACAGTACTCCCGGGAAGCCTGCGAACCATAGCCACAGAGATTGTTGGGTTTTCAAGCAATCTGGCAAACTCAACGCCGAACACAAGGGGCTCGACACACCAAGTGAGGACGACGACGAACCCCACAAGCAGAGCACCAGGAAACAAAAGGATTTCCCACAAGAAGTCAAAATAGTAAACTTACTTCACGTGACGAACAGAATGGCGCCAACAGAGATACGCGCCATACGGCCTATCCCAAAGGAGTCTCGCCAATGGTTGTTAAAACCGATCACCTTCGACCATCAGGATTACTCTAGAAGTATCCAGAACGCAGACTGGACTGCCTTGGTATTAGATCCAATAATCGGCGGACTCCACTTTACAAATGTCCTGATGGATGGAGGCAGTGGTCTAAACCTGTTATACCAGGACAGAATCCGCAACATGGGGATAGACCCAACAAAAATTCGCCATAGCAAAACCTCCTTTCAAGGGGTAACGCCAGGCCCGGATGCCCGTTGTATGGGTTCTCTCCAGCTAGAAGTTATGTTCGGCTCCCCCGATAACTTCCGTCGCGAACAGCTAACTTTCCACATCGCCCCATTCTCAAGTAGCTATCAAGCACTGCTGGGGCGCGAAGCTTTCGCCTGCTTTAATGTAATACCGCATTATGCATCTCTTACGCTTAAGATGCCCGGTCCACGAGGCATCATCTCATTAAAGGGAAAACATTGAGTGTTCCTCCCACGCGGAAGACAGTGCGGCTGCCTTGACAGCCCCACAATAAAGCGGCTTCACCAGCCACAGCACCTAAACAGGTCGTCAAGACCACAGACACGGCTAGACGAGTCCGGCATAAACATACAATTGATAAAGGCTTAATAGTCGTATACCCCTGTACTAGGGGCTCCGCGCATATAAAACAAGAGACAATAAAGCTCAATTTTACCCATTTCGATTTATACTTTGTTTATTTAGTATAACTCACGTTCAGCACGATCTTTCTTTAACTAAGTTCCTCTCTTTTACAGATGAACACCGTGCTATGCCCATCCAGGATACGGCACAACGGAGACACAGGCGCAGACATGCAGCAGGGACCCGTTCCAAGGATTCTTTTCAGATTAAGACCCTGCGTAAACCTTTTTTACTGTCTCTTATTGATACACATCCCCTGGTTTCTTGGTATAACCAAGGAGGAGGCTGGCGTTTTGGCATGTGGCCACGTCAGAGTTTTGCGCGTACCTAGACACTAGGGGCTTGTTACTAAGGGCGTTATCCCGCCCGCCCTCATAAAGACCGAATACCTTAGGGAGTGTTCGGCGTCGCGAGTTTGGCCTTATATGCATCAGCTCTGAATCATGTCTTTGGTCAAATTTTGGGTTTGCCCGGCTCCTGTGTTTTGCTACCTTACGTTCCGCTCTATCGGCTAAGGCGGCACCAGGAGAACTACTGTGATTGTGCCCCGGTTCGGCCAGGCGAGCACCTCAGTAGAGAAAGCCAAAAACTGACTGGCATGATATAGCCCCGATTTCGGGCGAGCGCAGGCGCCACCAGGGGCTATGTAAGTAGCCTCACTGTCAAACTCCTATGGCTAAGTGAAAGTGATAAAGCATCATAGTCCGATTGCCTAGTTCGCTGCGCTATCACCTCCTTTGTAGGACCAAGACATTGGATCAAGTGTGAAAATGCGCCTTCTGCGAACACCCCCGCATTATGTGCGTGGGGGCTGAAGCCGACAACTGCCATCTTTCAGATTATATATACATATATGATAAACGGCCGCACAGGAGGTATTATAATACTTGCAGGCACAAGTATAGAAAGCTTCTGCAATTTATCAAAATATTGTTTTACAATAATATATGCTATTCGAATATAGTATCCTTCGAGCACTGCGTCTCTATTAAACGAGCGCCTTGCAGAACTTCCTGAAAATAGTGCTCGGCAGGTACTCGGCTTCCATCCGAGTCTGGGGATGCAACAGCGGTGGCCACCATTTCCGCCCAGTATGTCTTGACACGGGCAAGAGCCATCCGCGGACCCTCTATGCATGCTGACCTCTTCATCGCATTGATATGCGGCGCCGCACCAAGGAACTGCTGCAGCAAGTTGAAATAACTTTTCGGCTCTGGCCTCTCTGGCCACAGATGACTCATGACATACTTCATGGCGAGTCCGGACAACCTATTTGGCTCAGCCCATTCGGCCAAATGATCGGCTAATGACAGTGGACGCTCCGGATTGTGGAACTGTGACCAAAAGAGCTTTTCCACTTCGCGATCTTCTTGATCTCGGAAGTGTTCAGCCGCATCTGCGGCACTCGCTGCCAAATCCAGATAGGTGTCTGTCGTACTCCACATCCGGTCTAACGGAGCATGTTTAGGATCACAGAACTTCCTCCGCGGCATAAAGGGCTTTCCAGCCGCGATCTCTCCGGCCTGACGCAGCTCCTCCTTCACAGCTCTCATCACAGAGCGAGCATCCTTGGCATCGGCAACGGCCTTCTCCAGGTCCGTCTGTTCCGCCCGATCTTCTTTTTCATGGAGCTTGCAACGGTGAGCAGCGTTCTTCAGCTTCACGGCCATCTCGGCCATTTCCTTCTTGCTTCGGCAGTGTGCAGCCTGTTCGGTTTTCAGCTCTTCAATTTCCTTTAAGGCAGCTGCATCACTTTTCCTGGCTTGCTCCTTGGCTCGGGAAAGTTCCGCCCGAAGATTCTCCATGGCAGCAGCACCATCTGCATCAAGCGCACACATTGTAAGATACTGGCATAAAGCTCCTCTTACCAGGTGCCGCTGGAGGAATTACATACCTTGTGCCTCATCAAGCCGCTTGTTGACAAGCGCGATGTCGGCATCTGCCACGTCAAGTTGCCGCTTTAGCTCGGCAACTTCATCAATCCGGCTGGCCACCAGACACTTCGCCACCTACGTATGAAGGCGGCATATTAGACCTGGGATTATGATCCTCTGCGCGCCGTCACTTTTGACAATGCACAGAGTCTCAGGGGCTACTATCTACACAGGGCGCATCTTATTTATGTGCAACTGTCCAAAAAGGGTACATTATTTCACGTACCTCAAAACCTGTTAGTAAACTCCTGACGGCCTCGTGCAATCCCCTCTCCACGGATCAAGTCCTCTCAATCACCATACCCATCAATGCACGGTGCTCCTCTGAGATAGATGCTCGCCCTAGCAGATCCTTCAGCTCCTTCGACCGCGCACCAGACGGTGCCAGACTCGTCTGATGGCCCTTTTCGAAGGACGGATGCGGAGGGCTTTGGGGGGCCATACGAATAACTTCCGGCCCTGCCGGACTCGGAGAAACCCTCCGCGACGATACCTCAGGATCGCCTGCCTCACAAGGCGGTACGACAGGGGGAGGCGTTCCGCTCTCCATCATCTCCAGAAGAAGGTCCCCCGAAGACAAGCTCTGCTGAGAAGGGCTAAGGTACGAGCTACAAGGTAAATTTTCGATTACTCTTCTCAGATATAACGCAAGGATTTCTCTCATTTCTTAAAAAGAAAAACTCCTCTCTACTTACGGCTTGGTGGAGGGCTGATCCCCTTGAGGGCATAATTTGGCCGAAGTATCCCCCGGCGCAGGACCCTCTGACGAAGATTTCTTCCCCCGCTTTGAGGCCATGGTCTCCGGGTCATCAGAGGGGGTCCTCTTCTTCCCCTGAGGAGAGGAATTTTCGATTCCTCCCTTCCGGACAACCTCCTTTGAGGAGGCTGTAGCTTCCTTGTCCCATCCCTCGCTTTCCTCCGAAGGCACAACCTCCAGTATCCTGACTAGCACGGGATCCGGCGTGGTCTCGGGGAGGGGGGCCGGACACCTGATTAGCTTTGCTTTCGATATCCACTCATGTTTAAAGGATAGCTCTTTTAGGGACAATTTTATGATAAATACATGGATAGAGAGTCCGGGCACAAGGCTACTTACTTGAGTATTCGGACGATTGCAGCTCAGACCTGCGTCCTCCGTAGAATTCGTACACACTACTTGTGGTCCGAAGAACAATTTGTACATCTCCACGGGCGTCATGCCAAGAAAATGTTGGAGAACTCGTGGTCCCTCTGGGTTGAACTCCCACAGGCGGAGGGGGCGACGTTTGCAGGGCAGAACTCGGCGAATTAACATAACCTGCGTCACCACGACCAGACTGATGTCTCTTTCTAGGAGATCTCAGATGCGGCCCTGCAACAGGGGCACGTCCTTTGCCGACCCCCAGTCCAGCCCCTTATTGACCCATGATGCCAGTCGTGGTGGGGGACCCAAGCGAAAAGCAGGCAGCGCCACCCACTTGGTGCTCCTGGGAGCTGTGATATAAAACCACTCTCGTTGCCATAAGTTGGACTCCCCTTGAAAAGAGCCCTCGGGCCATGGAGCACCAGCATTCTTGCTTATAAAAGCACCTCCGCACTCCGCGTGCCATCCCTTGATCATCTTCGGCTCTACTTTGAAGGTCTTGAGACATAGTCCGAAGTGAGGAGTAATACGGAGGAAGGCTTCACACATGACGATGAATGAGGAAATATGGAGGATGGACTCCGGAGCTAAGTCGTGAAATTCCAGCCCATAATAACACATGAGCCCCCTCATGAAGGGATCCGTCAGGAAGCCTAGCCCCCGAAGGAAGTGAGACGTGAACACCACACTCTCACCAGGCTTGGGAGTGGGAATGACCTGCCCTTGAGCAGGCAGCCTATGCGAGATTTCGCCGGTCAAGAACCTGGCCTCTCTCAACTTCAGCACGTCCTCCTCCATGACGGAGGAGGGCATCCATCGGCCTCGAAGGTCGGATCCGGACATTGTCGAAGGTCCGAAGTGCCTTGAATCTGGAGCCTTGGGTGTTGGAACTCGAGGCGAAGGGCGAACTCGTTTGAGATTGAAAGAAAGGAGTAAGGCCTTGGTCTCTTTATAAGAGGTTGAATACCAAGGGCCCTCCCCGTGACCGTTTGGGACTCGCCTTTGATCGAGAAAACATACCAACGGGTACGGTTGGATTACCCACGCCCGTATTGATGAGAATCCCGGAATAAGGGGACACAATCTCTACTTTGACAAGACATGCCAAGGAAACAGCCTCGCTAAACGCGCTGAGGTGGGACAGTAAAACGATTCGAATAAAGACTTGGTCGTGGTGTGATGTCACGCTACGGAATACGTCAGCAGATTAGATTTGTGTAAATATTATTCTCTCTATGGCAATATGTGGAAACTTATTTTGCAGAGCCGGACACTACCTTTGTGTTCAAAATCTTCTATGAAGTACTCGGAGGAGGAACCCGCCTTGCAATGCCGAAGACAATCTGCATGCCGGACTCGTCCTCATTGAAGCCTGGTTCAGGGGCTACTGAGGGAGTCCTGGATTAGGGGGTGTCCGGATAGCCGGACTATACCTTCGGCCGGACTCCTGGACTATGAAGATACAAGATTGAAGACTTCATCCCGTGTCCGGGAGGGACTTTCCTTGGCGTGGAAGGCAAGCTTGGCGATACGGATATGTAGATCTCCTACCATTGTAACCGACTCTGTGTAACCCTAGCCCTCTCCGGTGTCTATATAAACTGGAGGGTTTTAGTCCGTAGGACAACAATCACAACATACAATCATACCATAGGCTAGCTTCTAGGGTTTAGCCTTCTTGATCTCGTGGTAGATCTACTCTTGTACTACCCATATCATCAATATTAATCAAGCAGGACATAGGGTTTTACCTCCATCAAGAGGGCCCGAACCTGGGTAAAACATTGTGTCCCCTGCCTCCTGTTACCATCCGCCTAGACGCACAGTTCGGGACCCCTACCCGAGATCCGCTAGTTTTGACACCGACAAGTAGTATCTCTACTTGATGCTGAGAATTTGGCTAGCATGATGGGAAAGGCAAGCTCAACATGTTGGATGATCCATGACAACATACTTTATCTCAGATATAAGAAAACATAACCCATTACGTTGTCTTCCTTGTCCAACATCAACTCTTTAGCATGTCATATTTTGATGAGTGCTCACAATCATAAAAGATGTCAATAATAGTATATTTATATGTGAAACCTCTCTTTCCTTATTACTTCCTATTAATTTCAACGATGACCAAAGCTATGTCTGCTAACTCCCAACAACTTTTAATCATCACACTCTTTCTATGTGAAGTCATTACTATCAATAAGATCAATATGAACTTTTGTTTCTTCTTATTCTTTTTCCCTTTTCTTTTCTTTTATTTGGGATCATGGCAAAAATAAACAAGCCCTTGACTCAATCACTAATCTTTATTATATAGCTCAAGGACTCGATTACATAGAAGGATAATAAAGCAAAACTCACAACTAGATCATGCCATAAACTTTATTCTACTAGATCAGAATATTACCAAAAGGATCGAACTAAGAAAAACGGTAAAGATAAAAGTGATGGTGATACGATACCGAGGCACTCCCCCAAGCTTGGCAGTTGCCAAGTGGAGTGCCCATACCAGATACTCAATTCTTCTTTGTTGAAGGAGACGGTGGTGATTTTGTTGATGGCGTAGGCTTCTTCCTTAATTTGTGTTTGAGGACAGAATTTCGGTCCCTTAGGTCCTCGATCTCCTGTTCCAGGCTCAGTATCTTTTTACGTAGTTCCTGCTTGTTTTCCTGCAAGAGTCGAAAAGGGATAAACTCGATCCTAGGTTTCTTTACCCTATTCGGGAGGCTTGACTTTTTGAACTCCACATGCATGTCCCCGGGTTGAGGTAGTGGGACTTCATCTTCATCTGAGCTCGTCTCCTCCTTTACCTTGGGTTCATAGTCTTCTTCTTCTTCCGTGGTCCAACCATAATGCTCCACCTCTCCATAGACCTTAGGGTCTGCAAGGTAATCAGCCACATAGCTTTCTCCTTCCGAATCCTAGGACGACATGTTGCTCTGTCTGCAACAGGACGGCTCAAAACAAAGACAAGAGATTTTTGCATGATACGGGATTCAAAACCTTCGGGAGAATATATAGTGAATTTTTACCGACCAAAATATGTGTTCTGTAAGAAAACGGAGTCCGGAAGGCACACGAGGATCTCATGAGGTAGGGGCGCGCCCAGGGGGTAGGGCGCGCGCCCAGGGGGTAGGGCGCGCCCTCCACCCTCGTGTCCTTCCCGGTCTGCTACTTAATTTTCTATTTTTCTAAATATTCCAAAATGGAGAAATATTGCCTTAAAAATTGTTTTGGAGTTGGTTTACTTACCGTACCACATACTATTCCTTTTCGGAGTCTGAAACGTTCTGGAAAGAGTCCCTTATGTATTCCTCCGGGGTTACGGTTTCTATAATATTGGTTTCAACATTTATGGGATTACCTGAGATATAGTGTTTAATTCTTTGACCGTTTACCCCCTTCGGATTTGTGCCTTCGAAGTTGTTGATTTTTATGGCACCGGAATGATAGACCTCCTCGATAACATAGGGGCCTTCCCATTTAGAGAGAAGTTTCCCTGCAAAAAATCTTAAACGAGAGTTGTATAGCAATACATAATCACCTACATTAAACTCATGCTTTTGTATCATTTTGTCATGCCATCTTTTAACTTTTTCTTTAAACAACCTGGCATTTTCGTAGGCTTGGGTTCTCCATTCATCAAGTGAGTTAATATCAAATAACCTCTTTTCACCGGCAAGCTTGAAATCATAGTTGAGCTCTTTAATAGCCCAATATGCCTTATGTTCTAGTTCGAGAGGTAAGTGACATGCTTTTCCATATACCATTTTATACGGAGACATACCCATAGGATTTTTATATGCAGTTCTATAGGCCCATAATGCATCATCAAGTTTCTTGGACCAATTCTTTCTAGACCTATTGACAGTCTTTTGCAAAATTAATTTAAGTTCTCTATTGCTCAATTCTACTTGACCACTAGACTGTGGGTGATACGGAGATGCAATTCTATGATTGACGTCATATTTAGCAAGCATTTTACGGAAAGCACCATGAATAAAATGTGAACCACCATCAGTCATTAAATATCTAGGGACTCCAAACCTCGGAAAAATAACTTCTTTAAGCATTTTAATAGAAGTGTAATGATCAGCACTACTAGTTGGAATAGCTTCTACCCACTTAGTAACGTAATCAACAGCAACTAAAATATGTGTATATCCATTAGAGGCAGGAAAAGGTCCCATATAATCAGAGCCCCAAACATCAAATGGTTCAATAACAAGTGAATAATTCATAGGCATTTCTTGACGTCTACTAATATTACCAATTTAACATTCATCACAAGATAGGACAAACTTACGGGCATCTTTGAAGAGAGTAGGCCAATAAAAACCGGATTGCAATACCTTATGTGCAGTTCTATCTCCCGCGTGGTGTCCTCCATAAGTTTCGGAGTGGCACTTGCGTAGGATATGTTCCTGTTCATGCTCAGGTACACAACGTCTAATAACACCATCTACTCCTTCTTTATAAAGATGTGGGTCATCCCAAAAGTAATGTCTCAAATCATAGAAGAACTTTTTCTTTTGTTGGTATGTGAATCTAGGTGGTATAAATTTAGCAACTATGTAATTAGCATAATCAGCATACCAAGGGGTACTACGAGAGGTACTTATGACATTTAATTGTTCATCGGGAAAGCTATCATCAATAGGTAGTGGGTCATCAAGAACATTCTCTAACCTAGATAAGTTGTCTGCAACGGGGTTCTCAGCTCCTTTTCTATCAACAATATGCAAATCAAATTCTTGTAGCAAGAGAATCCATCTAATAAGTCTAGGTTTAGCATCTTTCTTCTCCATAAGGTATTTAATAGCAGCATGATCAGTGTGGATAGTTAGTTTAGAATCAACAATATAAGGTCTGAACTTATCACAAGCAAATACAACTGCTAAAAGTTCTTTTTCAGTAGTAGCATAATTTCTTTGAGCATTGTCTAGAGTCTTACTAGCATAATGGATAACATTTAATTTCTTATCAACTCTTTTCCCTAGAACGGCACCTACAGCATAATCTCTAGCATCACACATAATTTCAAAGGGTAAATTCCAATCAGGTATCTGAACAATAGGTGTAGAGACTAATGCTTTCTTAAGTATTTCAAATGCTTCTACACAATCATCATCATAGACAAACGGTATATCTTTTTGTAATAAATTGGCCAGAGGCCGAGAAATTTTTGAGAAGTCCTTAATGAACCTCCTATAAAATCCGGCGTGACCAAGGAAACTTCTTATACCTTTGATGTCCTTGGGACATGGCATCTTTTCAATAGCATCAACCTTGGCTTTATCAACTTCAATACCTCTTTCAGAAACTTTATGCCCCAAGACAATACCTTCATTAACCATAAAGTGGCACTTTTCCCAATTCAAGACAAGATTAGTTTCCTCACATCTCTGCAAAACTCGATCAAGATTGCTCAAGCAATCATCAAAAGAAGATCCATAGACGGAAAACTCGTCCATGAAAACCTCACAAATCTTTTCACAAAAGTTAGAGAATATAGCCATCATGCATCTTTGAAAGGTAGCAGGTGCATTACATAAACCAAAAGGCATACGTCTATAAGCAAAAGTACCAAAAGGGCATGTAAAAGTAGTCTTTGATTCATCTTTAGCCGACACAGGTATTTGAGAGAAACCAGAATAACCATATAGAAAGCAGTAATGTGTATGTTTGCATAATCTTCTAGCATTTGATCGATAAAAGGTAAGGGGTAATGATCTTTCTTAGTAGCCTTATTTAATTTGCAGAAATCAATTACCATCCTATAACCTATAATAATTCTTTGTGGAATCAATTTATCTTTATCATTAGGAACAACAGTAATACCTCCCTTCTTAGGGACACAATGAACATGACTTACCCACTGACTATCAGCAACGGGATAAATTATACCTGCCTCCAGAAGCTTTAGTATTTCTTTTCTTACCACTTCTTTCATTTTAGGATTTAGACGTCGTTGAGGATCACGAACTGGTTTGGCATCTGCTTCCAAATTTATTTTATGTTGACATAGAGTGGGACTAATGCCCTTAAGATCATCAAGAGTATATCCAATAGCAGCACGGTGCTTCTTCAGAGTTTTCAATAATCTTTCTTCTTCATGCTCTGAAATGTTAGCACTGATAATAACAGGATATATCTTCTTTTCATCAAGATAAGCATATTTAAGATTATGAGGCAATGGTTTAAGCTCAAACATGGGATCACCCTTAGGTGGAGGGGGATCCCCTAGGATTTCAACAGGCAAATTGTGTTTTAGCATAGGTTCTTGTTTAAAGAATACTTCATCTATTTCCCTTCTTTCATTCATAAACATATCATTCTCATGGTCTAGCAAATATTGTTCTAAGGGATCACTAGGAGGTACGGCAATAGAAGCAAGACCAATAATTTCATCCTTACTAGGCAATTCTTCTTCACGGTGTTGTTTACTAAATTTAGAGAAATTAAATTCATGAGTCATATCATCCAAGCCAATAGTAACAACATTCTTTTCGCAGTCTATCCTAGCATTAACTGTATTCAGGAAGGGTCTACCAAATATAATGGGACAAAAGCTATCTTGTGGGGAACTAAGAATAAGAAAATCAGCAGGATATTTAGTTTTCCCGCACAAGACTTCAACATCTCTAACAATTCCCACTGCTAAAATAGTATCTCTATTAGCAAGTTTAATTGTGACATCAATATCTTCTAACTCAGCAGGTGCAATTTCATGTTTGATTTCTTTATACAAGTCATAAGGTATAACACTAGCACTAGCACCCATATCACATAAGCCATGATAACAATGATCTCCTATTTTAACAGAAATAACAGGCATGCCTACCATTGGTCTATGTTTATCTTTAGCACAAGGTTTAGCAATTCTAGCAGTTTCACCGCAGAACTGAATAACATGCCCATAAATATTATCAGACAAGAGATCTTTAACAATAGCAACATTAGGTTCTACTTTAACTTGCTCAGGAGGTGTATATGTTTTAATATTGCTTTTACGAACCACAGTTGAAGCTTTAGCATGATCCTTTATTCTAACAGGGAAAGGTGGTTTCTCAACATAAGAAGTAGGAACAATAGGACCATTATAAGTGATAGTCTTTTCTTCAACTTTAATAGGTGCAGCTACTTTTACTTCTATGGGAGGATGATATTTAAACCACTTCTCCTTAGGGAGATCAACATAAGTAGTGAAAGATTCACAGAAAGAAGCTACTATCTCAGAATCAAGTCCATATTTAGTGCTAAACTTACGAAAAATATCGGTATCCATAAAAGATTTAACACAATCAAAACTAGGTGTCATACCTGACTCCTTACCATTGTTGAGGTCCCAATCTTCAGAGTTGCGTTTAATTCTATCCAATAAATCCCATCTAAATCCAATAGTCTTCATCATAAAAGAGCCAGCACAAGAAGTATCGAGCATGGTGCGATTATTTTCAGAAAGCCGAGAATAAAACTTTTGAATAATCATTTCTCTTGAGAGCTCATGATTGGTGTCGGTGTTCTGGGAACGGGGGTCCCCAGACTTGCCTGCCTGTGGCGTGGCTCAGGTGGGGGCTCAGCGCGGACCATCTTCATCAGCCCAAGCTCAAGACCCTCGCGAGGGGCAAGCCTCGCGGGGCGGACGATAGGAAGCTTCCTCGAGAGCGGCCTCATCATGCAGGCTTGCGAGGAGGCGGAGAGATCAATGCAAGGGTACCTCGCGAGGATCCCATGACGCAAGCCATGACAATCAAGGCCAGGCGGGCGCCGGCCTGCGCAGGGTCCTTGTTTCCCCTTTGGTGCAAAGGGGGCAAGCACAGGCCAAGGTATCAGGCAAAGGTTACCATTCCAGTGCAACGAGACCAAGACCAGCCGGACGGCCGGACGGAGGTCACCGTGGAGCCCAAGACGGCGTCATCACCAATGCTTTTGGCAGCCGAAGACCACCTTTGGTCAGGATAACTTGTACTAGATGTTCCCCTTCAAAATGGCCAATTGTTGGCGCCCTTCCCGCTCAATTATTCGGGGAGAGGCCCAGGGCCTCTATACATAGAGCTAGCCACCACAGAGTAGAGGGACGGCTGGAAATCTAGTAGAACCCTAGTAGAGAGAGAGAGAAAGGCGACCAGACTCATCCTAGCAGTTCATCGCACTAGCTTAAGAACACCTCTCGCGAGGCTGTTCTTCCTTTGTACTGATCCTCATCAGCCCCTGAGGCAATCCACCATACCACACACTGGAGTAGGGTATTACACCACAACGGTGGCCCGAACCAGTATAAACCTCGTGTCTCTTGTGTTGTTCATCATTTTCATCTTAGTTCGCACGAGAGGATCGGACGTAGATCGGTAGGGGAGAGATCTCCGCGCGCACCCCAGTGTTCGAACCTCAAGGGTCTGCCGAAACCCGAAATCCGACATTTGGCGTGCCAGGTAGGGGTGCGCTGGAATCTTTCTTCCGCTGTTCGCGTGTGATCTTTCGTCGTGTCCATGGCTGACGCTCGTCGGGCTCGCGCCGAGCGCCGGGCTGCTCACGCCACTCGCGTCGCCCAGACGGCGCCCGTCGCCCCCCCCCCTCGTCGTTCCCCGTCGCCCGCCGCCAACGCCACCACCGGCCCGGCGGGGAATGAGCAGCGGGCCTCGTCCCAGCATCCTTCGGTGCGGCGGGATGGACGCACCGCCACCCCGTCGCTGACTCCAGCTGGCTTGTCGTCCCACGCCCGTCGGACACCCATGGATGTGCATGCCTCACTGCTCTTGGCGTGGGAGCTCCTGCACTATCGCCCCGTCGACGACCTCTACAAGGACTGGCTCGCCCGCATCACCGAGCTCGTCGGTGCCACAGGGGGCTCCCCCTTGCGGTCCCTCTCACTGCTTCGCCCTCCGTCCCGTGCAGGGGGCGAGGATCAGGAGGCGCCTTCGCTGCCTCCTCCCCAAGAAGGTGCCTTGGCTCCAAGGCGTGCAGCCCCAGGGCGGGACCCTCCACGTCCGGCGCCTGCACAGCAGGAAGGGAGCTGCCAAGAGATACCACGTCCCCGGGAAGGTGCTCACGCGCTCCCAGTGCCGGCACACCAAGATCGCGCCCCAGCGCCTCCACGACGAGACCCCGCGCTGCTCCCAGTGGCGACGCGTGGTGACCCGCAAGAACAAGTCCAGCACTAGCAAAGGGCGCCGGTGGCCACGGCGGGCTGCCTCGCCTTCACCCCCGAGCTGCGCGGCGTCACATGGCTAGGCAAGTTCAAGCCTGACCTCCCTCCCCGCTATGATGGCACGGCGGACCCCGCGGAGTTCCTGCAGCTCTACGAGCTGGGCATCGTAGCCGCCAACGGAGACGAAAAGGTCATGGCGAATTGGTTCCCCATGGCGCTCAAGGATGGCGCCCGCACCTGGCTCCTGAATCTGGCTCCCGGCACGATCTCCTCCTCGAGCGAGATGCGCACCCGCTTCATCGCCAACTTCCAGGGCACTCGCGACCGGCCCCCGGCCGTGAGCGACCTGCGCCGCATCAAGCAACAGCCGGGAGAAACCCTGCAGAAGTACATCCAGCGCTTCAACTACGCTCGCCTCAAGATCCCCAAGGTAACTGAAGAAGCTATCATCTCAGCGCGACGTCAAGATCAAGGAAGAGCTAGCAATCCATGAAGACCTGTGCACATCCCTGGAGCTGTTCAACTTGGCGACCAAGTGCGCCAGGGCTGAGGAAGGGCGTCTCTCCCTCCTCAAGCTCTCGGGAGCCGGCCCGGAAGAAAAGAAGCTCAAGGACAAAGACATGAAGTGTAAGGGGGCTGCCGTGCTAGCAGCGGAACCGGACACCAAGCGAGGCAGGGATCAGCCTGAGTCATCCAAGGGCGGACGGTACTACGTGTACCACGATCTCCACACCCACAACACCAACGAATGTCAAGAGCTCAGAGCCGTGCAAGATGGGCGAATCGGCCGACGCCCAGAGCGCAATGATAGGGGCTATGGCTGAAGAGGAGGAAGAGGTGGTGGACGATGGGAAGACTGTGGCCTTCGCCAGGGATGGCGTGCCGCCCTCGCGAGGACCGCTGGCAGGACCAGCCTCATGAGGGAAGCTGGGGGGACCAGCCTCATGAGAGCCACCCGTACGGCAACGCAGGCCTCCCTCCTCTGCTGCCTCCACCAAGGAGGAACGAAGACCAACACCAAGACGATGGGGCTGGGGGCTTCCAAGAGCCGCATGCAATTGCTTGCATCTTGGGTGGCGCCCAGGCCCCAGCCTCACAGCGCATCTTCAAGCAGTTTGCTCGCGAGGTGAATGCAGTCCTTCCCAAGCTTGAGGCCCCGCGCCCTCTCAGGTAGTCTTCGTGCGCGATCACATTCAGTTCCGTAGACCAGCTCAAGTGTGCGGCAACGGCCGGAGTCCTCCCGATGCTTTGCTCCCCAGTCATCAGCAACGTGCAGGTCACCAGGACCCTCATCGATGGCGGGGCAGGACTCAACGTCATGTCCGTCGAGACGTTCGACAATCTCCAAGTGCCATACGACCAGCTTCAGCCGACCAAGCCTTTCTTAGGAGTCACCGATGGTTCCACTGTTCCAATTGGGCAGGTTCGCCTTCCTGTCACCTTCGGGCAACGCAACAACTACCGCACCAAGCTCATCAACTTCGACGTCGCTCACATCCGCCTGTCGTACAATGCCATCCTTGGGTACCCAGCCCTAGCCAAGTTTATGGCAGTGACTCACCATGGTTACAATATCCTCAAGATGCCAGGAAGCGGTGGAGTCATCACCGTACCCTGTGAAGAAAGGGACGCAGTGTGCTCGCTTAAGCGTGCGTTCCAAACCGCAGCAATCAAAGACCCAGATCACAGGAGCGGGAGGCCTCCCGAGGCGACCCTCAAGAAGAAGAGGACCTCACCTGGCCCGAGCCACAAGGAGGCAGGCACCTCCGGAGGTATTGCGTCAGGATTCGCGCCCGGTCAGGGAGCGCCGCCCTCTCATGCATAGGAAGGCGCGCCCGGTGCCCTCCTCAGGCAGGGCTCGGGGGCTCTCTCTTGGAGAGCCGCCGACCTTGCCAAGGTCGCGGGGGAGGCGCTCGGGCACCACTTGGAGGGGTGCTTTCAAGCACGCTTCCCTCAGGAAGGCACAAGTCAGAGGAGACCAAACCCTCAGGAGTTCATCGCAAGGAACACCCATGAGCTACAAGAGTCCAGAGTCGTGCACGGCAGCCGCCGCTTACCTGCCGTGGCCCCACATCTAGGTGAGGATGGAGGACTGCGCGTCTGCGTCAACGTACCAGGCTCAACCAAGACGCGTCCCAGGAGCGCCTATGGCCTTCGGCCGTAGGGCGCTGCGAGGGACCACCTCACAGCTACATTCGCATGCCCTTCGGCCTGCCGAGCGTGGTCGCCGCACATCAGCGCCTGTTGAGGAGCATTCTGGAGGCTCAGGAGGTCAGGCATCACGCGGCCCTGGTGGAGGTGGCGATGGTCCCCGAAGACCTGCACGCGCCACCGGAGCCTCCCGAGGCCCCTGGGCTTGGGGGCTCGTGAGGGCTGACGTCTTCACCGCACATCGCTCACTTCCTCAGCATCACTTCATCTTCAATAGCACCAGAGCCGCTCGCTCTGGCACGGCGCATGCCCACGGGTCCATCCCTGCAGCGTTGATAAACCTGAGTGGTCGAGCTCTGGCCGCAGCAGCCCCGCACGGTGCCACCTCACCAGGCCCTCAGTGCCCTGACCGCTCCCTCAGAGTGACCATAGGTTGGCCGGCGACCGTAATGACAGGCCTTGTTTCTCCTCATGATTGGTGCGCAGGACCTACTCCAGGAGCAACGTTGGGGGCATCGTGAGCTCTCTCTCCCACTCTTCGGCACGGACCGCTTGCACGTTAAAAGGAGGATACCTGAGCATCGCGAATCATGGGCTCCTACTGGCTCTCCGGCCCTCACCCCCTGGTCTTGACCCACGGCATCGCGACCTGTCATACCAGCGGCGGCTGAGCTCGCTCGAGGGCCGGGACCTGAGGACGTAGAGCGTTAAGGAAAGTGCGGGGGAGTGGGAAGAAGCTCGCGAAGGCCTCACCCAGTAGTACCTCGAACACCGCCTCTCGGGCCGGGCGCCTCTCCAAGGAACTATGTCAGACGCACAAGATAAGTCGCGCCCTCGCAAGAGCTAGGCCAATGCAGTGCTAAATCCCCGCCCAGTGCAACTCTGTCACGGCGACGCTACCTTCCTTTCTCGCCCAGAAAGGATTGCTTGAGAGCTAAAGGGGACCTCCCGAGCATCGCGACTCGGGGGCTCTTACCGGACCTCGGGCCGCTCACCTCCTAGCCTTGACCATGGCATCGCGACCTGGCATACCAGTGACGGCTGAAGCTTGCCTGGGGACTAGGACCTGTCAGCGTAGAGCGCCAAGTCCTCATGAGGATAGAAAGGGGGAGCTTTGCCGGGACAGAACGGACACCTCACGCCAATTCATATTAAGGATATAGTATTTACAAAAGGCACGGCAGACGCCTTACATGCCCCCGCGGGGTGTTGCTTTAATTCCTCGCAGGAAACAAAGAGTGCTAACCCTAAGGAACGCTACTTGCTAGCACCTCCCCAAGCGACACCATCATCAACAGTGGGCTGCCCAGTGACGGCGCCAATCCCATCTAGATCAGCAGCGTCGGCGACTCGATGCAGCTGCCCCACTCCGAGCGCGGCGCGGGCTCGGAGGCTCGTAGCTATCGTCGCTCGTCTCCGGGGTCGCAAGGAGTTCGGGGAGCCGCTGAAGCCCTCAGTCCCTCCGCTGCTGCTTGAGGAGCTGCAGGAGGACCAACGGGCGGGGCTGGTCCTCGCCAGTTCGTCACCCTTGCCGCTTCCCTTAGGGCAGCATTCCAGCTGGCGTCCTTCTACATCAAAGACCTTGAAGAACATCAAGGAGGCGTCGTCGTATTCAAGATGGATCACCAAGGCACCATCCGCGCGACAGACCCGGGCAATCTCACCCTAGCCCCGGGTCATGAAGACCTTGCCCGGAGCGGCGACTGCGACCTCCGCTCTGGTTGCAGGGGTGCCACAGTCGGCGTGCTGCAGCTAGAGCTCCAAGGCCCCGCTCGGCGGCATCTCGAAGGCGAAGGAGGGAGGAAGGCAGATCCACGAAGTTGGAGGCATGGCGGCATGGAGCACAAGCTCGCGAGAGGAGCGCTCTGCGTGGACTCTAGGAGGGGACGACGCGCACCACTGTGACTCGCCGGCATCGGCGGCGACGCTGTCGGTGTTGCTCGGTGCCCTCCACCTTGGGGCCTACGACGCGGGCATACAAGGGCAGCGGAAACCCAGGTGGTGGCCGCTCGTACCACGGCCTCGACACCTCCTGCCAGGCGCCTTCGTCCCGGCAAAAGAGGATTGGCCGCTTCTTTGGTGGGAGGGGGTCAGGACCCTCTCTGGGGGCCTTTCCCTTCTCCTCAGCTGAAAACCGGCGGATCGGTGCCATTGGTGCAAGAGGAAGCAAGGATGAGGAAGAAGAAGAGGAGGAGTAACGGAAGGGGGTGAACTGGCGGAGCTCACGCAGCCCCGTACTTATAGCCGGGGAAGGCCAACCGCCGAGCACCATGACCTCAGGTAATCATGACCCATATCTCTGCATGCAGAAACTTGTCAAGTCGTGCAGTTGCCGAGGCGTCGTGGGAAGTGCAGATACCCACGTCCAATTGACCGCCACGCGGCGCCCAAGGCCGCAGGCTGTTAGGGCCCGCGGCGCTTCGCGCTTGCCCCTTCGCTTCTCTGCTAAGCCAAGCCTGCGCGCGCCTTGGGCCTGGGGGCTACTATCGACGTTCTGGGAATGGGGGTCCCCAGACGTGCCTGCCTGCGGCCTGCGGCATGGCTCAGGTGGGGGCCCAGCGCAGCCCATCTTCATCAGCCCAAGCTCAAGACCCTCGCGAGGGGCCAAGCCTCGCGGGGCGGGCGACAGGAAGCTTCCTCGAGAGCGGCCTCATCAGGCAGGCTCGTGAGGAGGCGGAGAGATCAATGCAAGGGTACCTCGCGAGGATCCCATGACGCAAGTCATGACGATCAAGGCCAGGCAGGCGCCAGGCGGGCGCCAGCCTACGCAGGGTCCTTGTTTCCCCTTTGGTGCAAAGGGGGCAAGAACAGGCCAAGGTATCAGGAAAAGGTTACCATTCCGGTGCAACGAGACCAAGACCAGCCGGACGAAGGTCACCATGAAGCCCAAGACGGCGTCCTCACCAGTGCTTTTGGCAGCCGAAGACCACCTTTGGTCAGGATAACTTGTATTAGATGTTCCCCTTCAAAATGGCCAATTGTTGGCGCCCTTCCCGCTCAATTATTCGGGAAGAGGCCCAGGGCCTCTATAAATAGAGCTAGCCACCACAGAGTAGAGGGACGGCTGGAAATCTAGTAGAACCCTAGTAGAGAGAGAGAGAAAGGCGACCGGACTCATCCTAGCAGTTCATCGCACCAGCTTAAGAACACCTCTCGCGAGGTTGTTCTTCCTTTGTACTGATCCTCATCAGCCCCTGAGGCAATCCACCATACCACACACTGGAGTAGGGTATTACACCACAACGGTGGCCCGAACCAGTATAAACCTCGTGTCTCTTGTGTTGTTCATCATTTTCATCTTAGTTCGCACGAGAGGATCGGACGTAGATCGGTAGGGGAGAGATCTCCGCGCGCACCCCAGTGTTCGAACCTCAAGGGTCTGCCGGAACCCGAAATCCGACAATTGGGGCATGAATATAACATTGATTTAAGCCTCCCCCAAGCTTGAGCAATGCTTTCTCCTTCGCGAGGCCAAAAATTATATATATATATATATATATATATATATATATATATATATATATATATATAATTGCGATCACGATGAACAAGATGCATAGGGTAATACTTTTGATGAAATTCCAATTTCAATCTTCTATAATTCCATGATCTTGTATCATCACATAGCCTATATCATATCAATGCGTCTCCCTTCAAAGATAAAGGAAAGGCCTTCTTCTTAGCAACATCATCGGGTATACCTGCAAGCTTAAATAATCCACAAACTTCATCCACATGTATTAGGTGTTCATCAGGATGTTTTGTTCCATCTCCTGTAAAAGGATTAGCTAGCAGTTTTTCTATCATACCCGAAGGATACTCATAAGGAATTTCATTTTCATATTCATTTTCAATAGGTTCACTAGGTTGAGGAGCAACTCTTTGCTCTACTGGTCGGGGTGAAGATACCCCGAACAAGCCCCTCAGAGGATTACTTTCCATCGTAACAAGTGACAGTATTCAGCACACTATACAAATTTTTCCTTACCAAATTCCACCTACCAAAGGCGCTTCACTCCCCGGCAACGGCGCCAGAAAAGAGTCTTGATGACCCACAAGTATAGGGGATCTATCATAGTCCTTTCGATAAGTAAGAGTGTCGAACCCAACGAGGAGCAGAAGGAAATGACAAACAGTTTTCAGCAGGGTATTCTCTGCAAGTACTGAAATAAGTAGTAACAGATAGTTTTGTGATAAGATAATTTGTAACGAGCAACAAGTAACAAAAGTAAATAAAGTGCAGCAAGGTGGCCCAATCCTTTTTGTAGCAAAGGACAAGCCTAGACAAACTCTTATATAAGGAAAAGCGCTCCCGAGGACACATGGGAATATCGTCAAGCTAGTTTTCATCACGTTCATATGATTCGCGTTCGGTACTGTGATAATTTGACATGTGGGTGGACCGGTGCTTGGGTGTTGTTCTTACTTGAACAAGCATCCCACTTATGATTAACCTATATTGCAAGCATCCGCAACTACAACAAAAGTATTAAGGTAAACCTAACCATATCATGAAACATATGGATCCAAATCAGCCCCTTACGAAGCAACGCATAAACTAGGGTTTAAGCTTCTGTCACTCTAGCAACCCATCATCTACTTATTACTTCCCAATGCCTTCCTCTAGGCCCAAACAATGGTGAAGTGTTATGTAGTCGACGTTCACATAACACCACTAGAGGCTAGACAACATACATCTCATCAAAATATCGAACGAATACCAAATTCACATGACTACTAATAGCAAGACTTCTCCCTTGTCCTCGGGAACAAAAGTAACTACTCACAAAGCATATTCATGTTCATAATCAGAGGGGTAATAATATGCATAAAGGATCTGAACATATGATCTTCCACCAATTAAACCAACTAGCACCAACTACAAGGAGTAATTAATACTACTAGCAACCTACTAGCACCAATCCCGGACTTGGAGACAAGAATTGGATACAAGAGATGAACTAGGGTTTTGAGATGAGATGGTGCTGATGAAGATGTTGATGGAGATTGCCCTCTCCTGATGAGAGGAGCGTTGGTGATGACGATGGCGATGATTTCCCCCTCCGAGAGGGAAGTTTCCCTGGCAGAACAGATCTGCCGGAGCTCTAGATTGGATCCGTCAAGGTTCCGCCTCGTGGCGGCGGAGTTTCGTCCCTAAAGGTTGCTTCTTATTATTTTTCTCGACGAAAGACTTCATATAGGAGAAGATGGTCATCGGAGAGCCACCAGGGGGCCCACGAGGTAGGGGGCGCGCCCTAGGGGGGCGCCCCCGCCCTTGTGAGCAGGGTGTGGGCCCCTAGTCTTCATCTTTGGCAAGGATTTTTCATTATTTATTATAAGGTATTCCGTGGAGTTTTAGGACTTTTGGAGTTGCGCAGAATAGGTCTCTAATATTTGCTCCTTTTCCAGCCCAGAATTCCAGCTACCGGCATTCTCCCTCCTTATGTAAACCTTGTAAAATAAGAGAGAATAGCCATAAGTATTGTGACATGATGTGAAATAACATCCCATAATGCAATAAATATCGATATAAAAGCATGATGCAAAATGGACGTATCAAAGTAGCATAAGCAGGATTATATTTCATTCTAGCATTCAGAGTTTTTTGTTTAAGCTTAGCTAATAATTTCTTAAGATCACTTCTATCATTGCAAGCAAGAAAGTCTCTTTTAGTTTCTTCATCCATAACATAGCCCTCAGGCACAACAGGTAATTCATATTTATTAGGAGAGCCTTCATCGTCACTTTCATCTATATTATTAGTTTCAATAACTTCATCCTCTCTAGCCCTAGCAAGTTGTTCATCAAGAAATTCACCAAGTGGCATGGTAGTATCAAGCATAGAAGTAGTTTCATCATAAGTATCATGCATAGCAGAAGTGGCATCGTCAATAATATGTGACATATCAGAATTAATAGCAGAAGCAGGTTTAGGTGTCGCAAGCTTACTCAAAACAGAAGGTGAATCAAGTGCAGAGCTAGATGGCAGTTCCTTACCTCCCCTCGTAGTTGAGGGATAAATCTTGGTTCTTGGATCTTTCAAGTTCTTCATAATGATAAGCAGATATAAATCCCAAGTGACCCAAAGAATAGAGCTATGCTCCCCGGCAACGGCGCCAAAAAATAGTCTTGATAACCCACAAGTATAGTGTAACGCCCCGTATGTAACTTGCCATATTTGTATTCCAACTCTTGCCATTTTCGGCTCTAAGTTATGATATTCCCTTGTGGTTGGGTTTTGTATTCGTTTTTCAATTTGTCCATGTCATGCATTTCATATCATGTCATCATGTGCATCGCATTTGCATACGTGTTCGTCTCATGCATCCGAGCATTTTTCCCCGTTGTCCGTTTTGCATTCCGGCACTCCTACGTCCTTCGACGCCCCCTTTTGCCTCTTTTCGTGTGCAGGTGTTAAACCTTCTCGGAATGGACCGTGGTTTGCCAAGCGGCCTTGGTACACTACCGGTAGACCGCCTGTCAAGTTTCGTGCCATTTGGAGTCCGTTTGATACTCCAACGGTTAACCGAGGAACCGTAAAGGCCTCGTGTGTGTTGCAGCCCAACACCCCTCCAAAGTGGCCCAAAACCCATCCAAACCCCCTCCATCCTCTCGGTCGTTCGATCACAATCACGTGGCCGAAAACCGCACCTCATTTGGACTCTCCTAGCTCCCAAAATCTATAAATAGGCCTCCCCTCCGAAATTCGCGAATGAAACCCTAAGTTTCCTTCCCCCGCCGCCGTCGGACACATCCGGATCGGGCCGGACACGTCCGCCCGCCGCCGCCCGGCGAACCAGGATGCGCCACGTGGCACCCGGCCATCGCGCGCGCCGC